>NC_056745.1:1340414748-1340631640 GCF_019279795.1 Protopterus annectens
TGCATGAATGTGCTCTAATGCCCCCAAGGAGAGCAGGGAATGGATTTGCTTTTGAGCCTCTGCCCAATGATTTGGTGGTAGATCTGGAAACCCTTTTGGGTTTAAAAGGGTGTGGAAGGAAAATTTGTACCCCAGAGACACAATGTTCAGAACCCATTGGTTCTTGGAATGGTGGCCCAGGTGCTTGAGTGAAAGGGGAGTTTTCCTCCTAGGAGAGTATGTGAAGGTGGGCAGAGGTGAGGTTGGGAAGGGGCGAGTCATTGTGAGTTCTTACCATAAGGGGGTGGCTTAGAACTCCCTGGTTTTGAAGTGGAGGTAGTCCACTGCTTAGATCGCTGCAATCCCTGGGGCTGCTGTCAGGGGGGGGGGGTCTGTTTCCACGGGCCCTAAACTGGCCCTGTCTACTCCGAGCAGGAAAGGACCAGTGTTTGGTGGGAAAATGCCTGCTGAACCTAGGGGGCTGGACCTGTAAGAAATCTTTAACAGTCGGCATAGATTTTGCTTCATCTTCCATTTTTTTTAAGACCTCTTCTGCTTCAGTGCCAAATACGTTCTTTGAGCAAGGGTGCATCCAACAATTTTGATACGACATGGTCTGGCAGAGGTTGTTCCTTAAGCCATGCATGTCCTCTAATGACAGATCCGGTGACTGCTGCCCTGCAAGAAGCTTCTAGGGCCTCAAAACCACAGTACAAAGTGTGTTTAGTTACTTGACCAGCAGAATGCATTAAGTCTTGTAAATCCTTAGATTCTGCCCATGCAGGAAAGGAAGAAATTTTTGTTTTAAGGAGTTCCAAGGTATGTTGCTGATACTTAAGCATATGGAAATGACAATTTATTGCCCTGATAGCAAGAGTAGCTGGGGTGTATGCTTTTTTACCCAATCTGTCCAGTGCTCGGGAATCCCTGTCTGAGGGGGTGCGATCCATAGCTGAGGTTGCTTTAATCCTTTTAGGCCCTTGAGTAATGACCTCAGGTCAGCTGTTTGATTTTTAAAAAGATATTTGTGAGTCAGGGACTCTACAGTACCTGTCTGGTTTTCTGGGAACAGGAGGGAGGGCGTCTGGAGTCAAGTTAGATTCAAGGAAGGCATCATCCACATCTAGGACTGGGGGGGTGGCTAAGGGCCTGTGTTGTGGAAGGTCCAGGAACTCTCGAGTCTCTTCAGACTGTGGGTAGCCTTGACTCTCCCATTGGAAATGCTCCCTTAAGGTATGCAGTTTCCCCAAAGGAAAAATCTTCTGGGGGAGAGGCTGAAGGAATGGATTCCTCTGCATCAGAATCCTCACATGTGGAGAGGGGCTGAATCTCTTCATAGTCAGATGCATCGGATTCATCTGACTCTTGCTCAGGCAAACTACTGGAGACAGATCTCTTTTCCTTCTTGAGGGAGTGGCTTGGCTTTCCCTAATCAGCATGACAAGGTCTTCTACCATTTTAAGCATTTGAGACTGAGGCAAGGGAGCAGGCACCAGAGAATGGGTAGTCTGTTTCTAGGGTGTGGTTCGACCCCTGCTCCTAAGGAAAGTTGTTTTCGAAAGAACGGTAGCTGTGAAAGAAGGTGTCTGTTTATGTCGGGATTCGGTGTTGTGAACGACTTCCTAGGAAGCCAGTGTCTGCACAGTGGCTCCGGACCCATCCGAGGTAGAGACGACTGCAGGATACTCAGACAAAGAGTTCTGCGGCATACCAGACTCCAAAAGGGTCCCGGTAGCTGCCTGCGAAATAACTGAAGCGGGCATCAGGGGCTGCGAAAGCACCTCGCTGAGTTACAGAGGACTGACAACCAGCTTAACGGAAGCTTCGTTGGAAGGTGTGATCCTGTGTGGTCTTCTGGCTTTATCTTTATGTTTTTTCGGAAAATCTGCTGTCAGATGGCTTACCGTAGCCATATCGGAATTCAAGAACTGTAAACAGAAGTATGTGGCTACAATAAGGGCCCAACAATGAATAGTCCTGGCGTTAAAGCACAGAAGCGACAACGAGGGATGTCATGGTCTGGGCCTAGGCAAGTGACACAGTAAGAGTGGAAGTCCCAGTGTGGTATTTGCTTTCCACAGGCAAGACAATTATTAACTTTTTCTGTTATCGGTTAGAGCAAGAAAAAAGGATCCCCAACAGGGTACGTAGCTTTCAAAGACTTCAACTTCAATTCAGAAACAAAACTCAGGCAGCGGCCAACCGGCACTCGTGCAAACTGCTTCTGCTTCGGGCTCCACAGCAAGAAAGACTGATGTAATGGCGTTGGATGCCTCCTTTTATACCACTGACAACCTGATGTCAGTCCTCAAATGACAGCAACCAATGCAGAAAAACAAAATCTCTGGCATTCAGGCTGGCCGAGGGCTACCCTGGCAGAGATAACCCAAATGTGATGACTGCAGCAGTGAAACATGAAGAACATCTGCTCTTACTTAAATCAGCCCTCACCTTAGAAGATGCTAACATCTGTGCAGTCACAGAGACTTGTTTTTTTAAGGCCATGGAAAGCACCCCAGCCATACCAGGTTATAACACCTTCCACATATTCAGACCACAAACAAACTGCGAGAACTAAAGGAGGTGGAGAATCAATATTCAAAGATAAATACACCTCTATACTGGTTTAACAAAACAATTCCCTTGAACAAATCCAGGTCCAATTGACTTTAGGTAAGACACCTCTCCAAGTTACTGCCAGTCATAGGACCCCCTCCATAAAACCAGGATACCCACACTGCATACTTAGATTTACTTGAATCACTCAAAATACATCCAAACACCCTGGTTTTAGGTGACTAGCTACCCATCCATAGACTGGGTAAATTATATGCATACTAACACATTTGCCCAAAGGTTCTTGGACTTCAACTCCAATGCCCTGGACCAGTTTGGTTGGCATCCCCACAAGGGGCACAAACACTCTGGATCTGTTGCTCACTAACATGGGTGATCATTGCACCACCCCATGTGTGCGGCCATCCCTAGTGAGCTCTGTTCATAAATCAGTCTCATTAGAATTAACAATAACACCTGACCACCATTAGCAGCAACAAGACTAAAAAACTTCTCCAAAGCCAATTACATCCTAATACATGACGGCATTAATACCTTCATAGCTTCTACCCTCACTGATGGCAAGGACCCCTATACTGGGATTTACACCAATGCCTTGTATAAGCATCTATACAAATGTATTGACTCAAATGTACCTGACAGGATCAAAACAATATCCTCAAGAAAGAACAAGCCTGCCTGCTGGACATCCACCATTAACAGGTTATACAATAAGAGAAAGAAATTGCTGTCCAAGAGCAGGAAGGAACTGTCTCTGAATTGGAAGCGTTCCCTCTTTGGCTTAAACAAATAAGACACCTGACAAGGCATTCTAAAACTAACTATGAATCCAAATTGGCCTCCTCTACTAAGGATAAACATAAGGCCTTCTTTAGCTACGTCAGAAAACTTAAAGGAAAAAAAACAGATCTGTGCAGAACTGCTTGTTAATGGCACCACATATACTGAACCCACAGAAATAGCCAACTTGCTAGCTGATAGGTTCTTCCCCCTCCCTGCCACATATCCCCCAAAGCATCTCTACCACCTGCTCTCCACCTAGTATCACCAAGGAGCAGGTCATAAACGCTCTCTCCAAAGTCAAAAACACAGCCTCTATGGGACCTGATAATATCCCAGCCGGTGTTCTAAATGAACTAAAACAAGAACTAGCTGCACTGCTGTGTACTCCTTTGAACCACAGTCTAAGCAATGGTTTTGTACCTGCTGAATGGAAAACAGCAACTGAGATCCCGTTACATAAAGGAGGTGCCTGCACACACCCTGGGAACTAGACAGTCATAAGCCTGACCAGCCTAATCTGCAAGGCTATGGAAAAAAAATCATGGACCTTTTCAAAGATATAGGAGATCTCCAAATGCTTGACCCAACTCAATCTGGCTTTGTTAAAGGGAGATCTTACCTCTTGAACTTGGTGGACTTCTTTGAGACAGGCCCCAAAGCCCTGGATGAAGGCAAATCCATACATATGGCCTACCTAGACTTGGCCAAGGTCTCTGACACTATTACCCACTGAGGGATCATTGATAAACTCACTCAGCTGGAGATCAACCCGTATATTGTCAGGTGTGTTATAAACTGGCTCACCAATGGACTACACAGTCAAAATAGGTGACTACCTCCACCAGTAGACCCATAACCAGTAGTGTTCCACAGGGATCTGTGCTGGGGCCCCTATTGTTTGGAATCTACTTCTCAAATGTACAGACTAAAACAAAAGGCATATGGCTGACAATGTTTGCGGATGACTGCAGAATGGGTGAAGTCAGAGTCCCCAAATGATGTCAAAACCACACAGGAGGGACCTTACATAGACAAGTGACTGGTGCCAAAGTCATGGGATAAAACTCAATGCGTCATCCCCTTTGGCATCGGCAATGTCCTTGCAGATTACCATATTAGTAACTACACCTTAAGCATGCAATCAGTGGTGAGAGATTTGGGCAGACAGTTCAACAGCAATCTTTCCCTTGTCCACCACATCTTCACAGTGGTAACAAAGGCTATCTGTCGCCCACCTCATAAGTAAGGGCAATGCATTCAGAACAAAAGAGGTTATAACCCACCTGTACTCCTCACTCATCAGGCCAATAAGAGTACAATGCTACCTTTGGTATATACCTTAACAGGCACCTGCAGCAACTGGAAAGACCTCAAAGGTTTCTTACAAAGAAAATACAGTGTTCTTTAGCATATGTCATACGTTGACAGACTGAAATCACTGTCACTAGACACTGTATCTTACAAACTACTCAGAGGCAACCTCTGCCTTGCATATAAAGCAATCTCAGATCCTACTCTAACGGAAATGCTGCACATTCGTAAATCAAATGGTATAAGATGCACTCACTCTAGAGAACTCAACCTAGTACGTGACATCAACAGGACTTGCTGGAGAGGCAGATGCATCTCAGAGAGCTCACCTCTCCTCTAAAACACACTCCCAATTCAGGTGCAGCAGAGCCCCTCGCTGACCCTATTTGAGTGTAATTTGGATGACTGGATGGGAAACCACAAATTCATCCCAGAAGTTTCAACTGTGTCCCTCTTGGACAGGGGCAGTAGTTGTTGACTTAGTTCTGCTTAATACCTTGACATTCTTGGAAACAGGTTTTGTACTTTACTAGGCTTGTAAAGGCCCTAGGGCCATTAGTCTAGTAACCTTCTGTGATCCTATGATATACAATTTGTGACCATGACACACATCCACTCTCCCTAGCAACATTGTCAAGTCTTCCATTTTCTGTCTTTGCCAGTCTTATCTTTTCACTGGCATTCATATGCCATCCCCCTGGGAACTTCTGAGAAGAGGACACAGGTGTCACACTGCATTACTTCAAAAGCTTATCTTATGTTTATGGTTATGAACAGCAGCCAAAACTGTATTATCCAAATTGCACTAATATAAACATTTTGTTTGAATCCAACAAAGTAACTATTCATTGATCCTCAAATAAGTTTGTATGCATTATTCCTGAAGAAAAAATAAATACATTTTGTTTTTCCCTTTCAGTAAATCTCACAGTCAAAGGACTTACCTGTGTGCTCTCAACTGCTTCAGAGAATGTAAAACAGGCACAGTAATGCCGTTCTGAATTAATATCAGTCAGGACAGCTACAAAAAAAGTGGCTGGCTTCTTATCTGTGAACAGCTGCCATCCGCTGGGCTGGCAAAACTAGTAAGAGAATAAAAGATGAGAAAAAATGAATTACAAAGTTTTACGACTGAAAATTTTAATAAACACTGGTAAGAAAGAATAAGCACAGAAACTACAGTTGTGCAAGTAAACTTACCATAACAGTAGATGTTCAAATGATCACTGCTGCAGTAGCTTTAGTTACATAGTGTTACATCCTGCAAAGGATAGAACAGCTATACAGTTTTCTAAGATGAAGGGCACCTTCCACATGCTCAAACCATTATTAGCTCAGGCAGAGTTGTAGAAGACCAAACGTTTGGGCCCCAATCCCTTCACAGCTTTCCTGCTGGTCCTAGTCTAGGACTTCTGAGGTGAAGCAAAACAGTATTTTAAATCAGAAATAAACTAAACACATTTTGACATGGAGGAGGTCAACCTATATTTTTTTTTATATTGTTTTTGGGCCTGTTGTATTTAATCCTACCTTTTCTCATACTCATGAACTTTATTAAACAGACTGCAAATCCACTAATAGGAACCCACTGCAAAGCAGTTTTAAGTACATATTGTTCATTTAATCTGTTTTATTCAATTTTTTAATGATCTATATATTCTACAGATGTATTTTATCACATGGCTTTTAGCTATGATGCTCATTTTATCTGATTTTTGATTGGATGCTTTAGTGTTTAAAAATGTAACTGCTATTCTATCTTTGTTGGTCTGATGAAGCGGATGTTATTCCGAGAAAGCGCTTACCTACTACAATAAAGGACATATTGATTTTCACTGCTGTGTGGAACCAGATTATTTTTCTTTTTCTTGTATTCTCTGTTTTTTGCATCTGATTTCTTATCTGGTTCACAGAACTGTTTTCATTTGGTATCCGGACAACCAGGCTGATAAAAAATCAGTAGTTTAATAAAATACAGTAGGTAATAAAATACAGTAGGTAATAAAATGCAGTAGGTTAGTGCTTTCAGGTTTAAAAAAAACTTCTTCAGACAACATACAAAAGTTATGAACACCTTTTAAAATAACAGCCAATCAAAGACTCAGTAAAAAGCCCTCTTCTTTTTTAAAAGAGGCTTGATAGGAATGATACCATTCAAAACAGGTGCTCTATGATTGATTATCCATCTAGTTTCACTGCATTCTGTTATATTTCTCAAATCACCCCCTCCTGGTTGGATGGATAACCTGCAAAACCATAAAAGAAAATACATGCCCAGGGTACTGCTTTAACATGCTGACACAGGGCATTATGTACATTGGCTGTACGTATAGTTGACATATGTTGCAACACCCTGTCTTTCAATCTACAATTCGTTTTACCGACATAAAATGAACAACATTGCATACAGTCAGCCAAGTCCATAATATGGCTGGCCAAACAGTCAGCATATTGTTTCAATGAATAGCTCTTTCCAGACAGTGGATGAATTAATATGTTATGTCTAATATATTGACAAGCTTTGCAGTGTCTACAGGGGAATGTCCCTTGTTGCCTCATGACAGGTTTCCTAACCCCCTGTTGTTCTGGACAGAGCAAATCCTTTCAATTCTTACTACGTTTGAAACAAAATGTGGGTTCCTGAGTTATTAATGCCTTCACTCTATCATCAGTTAACAAGATTTTCCAGTTTTGGCAAATAATGTCACACATGCCCCCCACATTGTTACTATAATTCTAAGTAACTCGAAGGGGGCTGCCTGCTTATATCAGACTCCCTGTCATGCACCTGTACATTTCCAGAAAACCAGGGTTTTGTTTTGTTCAACCTCTGTTCTTTACTTTTATTAAATGCCCGCTGTATTATGTTCTGATTATATCCCCTTGCTTTTAAATTCACCATCAGTTCTGCAGACTTCTCTCTCTCTCATCATTAGTACACAACCTAGATGTTCGAAAAAATTGTCCCGGAGCAGTATACTTAAATGTATATCTGGGGTGCATACTATCATAGGCTAGGAGAGTATTCCTCCAGCATCCCTTCCTACATAACACAGTCTCAATCCATTGCGCTGTTTTTTTCATCACTCTGACATCTAAGAAATCTACAGTTGTATCAGAGAGTGAAATACTAAACCTCAAAAAAATCAGTGGTACTTTCCAGGTAGGTAAACTCATAAAGCTGTTCCTGTGCCCCTGTCCAAAGCATGAAGACATCGTCCACAAAACTGACGTAGTAACTCAGGTACCCCCTCCATAAATGGTTTGCCTTGAATATTGCTTGATCCTCCCAATACACCAACACTATGTTGGCATACGAGTCTGCACAGCGGATGCCCATGGCCACCCCCCTGCTCTGACAATAAAAGCAATTATGATACATAAAAATATTGTTGCTCAACACAAAGTCCAACAGTAAACATACACTATCAATATCAGTTTGATTCAAGATTTGTACTTGTTGCAAAAACGCCTCAATGGCCATTAAGCCATATTCTTTTGTTATTACTGTGAGCAAACTGTTTATATCCAGGGTTACTAACAAGTAATCTGTACAGTCAGCATTGGGACCTTCATGACTGTGTAAAGATTGCAAAAAATGAGCTGTGTCCTTGAATACTCTAGGTACAGAAACCAAACACTTTCTTAAAAGAGCCTCTACCCATCTAGAAGCATGTTCAGTAGCCCACCCTCTTCCAGATACAATTGGACGTAATGGTGGGTTCCTGATGTTTTTCACCTCTTTGCATTGCTATTCAACGAATGACCTCTGTTCAGGTTCTCCTTCTTCACAGGACACGTAAAATGGGAAAAGAGGTGCTCATGGTTTTTGGTCGAGCTCCCAGCACATTAGCACTGTTTAACACCATCTGTGTGGTGTTAGATGTCTTTTGTGGCATTGTCTGCTGCTGGTTAATCACCTCCACAGGAGTCTTGCCTAGATGCTGTGTCTATGTTTGATGATGTCATCGCTTCCATCCTGGTCCCTACTTCAGCTCCATTGCCTCTTACACCTGAATTTAAGGTGGAATGTTCATTACCCTGCCGATTAGATGTCACAGAAGGCTGATTCCGTGAAGGGACATCCCTTGGCCATGTGAAAATATGCCCCTGCACAAAATACTTAGTCTCTTGAAAGTATTTTCATTTTAATATGTTGCAATAACCTACTGCATTTCATTACCTACTGCATTTTATTAAACTACTGTTTTATCAGCCTGGTGGTCCGGATAGTCTGTTTTTGCTGTTGGAATTTGCTGTGAAACTGTGTTTTTTGGCTGTTTTAAGATCCAAACATAGTGAAAATTTTAAAACATGAGAAGTCATCCCAGATGACTTCCCTGCTGTATTTAGTGAAAGCATATTAGTGCCAAGCAGGAATGGAATTCAATCCAGAAGTAAACAAAAATCAAGCAGCAACTGAATGTGCCATAAAACAAAAGAATATGCAAGGTAATGGATCAGATGAGAAGACAAGTAGTATGGAAAAGTCATAAATATAGTTGCAAGTACAGAAAACTCCAGGAATAACCTCATGTCGATCAGGATCAGACACAGGAATGGCTAAGGAGAGGTGAATTTAAACCAAATGTTGAATGGTTAATACTGGCAGCCGAGGACAGTAGACCATGTACACTTTGGTTTACAATGTCCGTTGAACATGTGGGAGAAACAGACGATGCAGGTTTCATAAAACAGAATTGGAAACAATCATACATCTTGCTGCTGGGTGCGAGGGTCTGTATACTGAAAGACATAATAATGTGACAAGATGGTTGCATTGGGGATTATGAACACATTACAATACTGAAGTAGCTGAAAAGCATTTAAAACATCAGCCACAACGCATTATAGAGAATGAAGTTTATATCACATGGGATCACCCATTACCAACAGCTTAAAAAAATAGCTGTGAAAAAAAACAGATACAGTTGTTGTGTCTTTCGGCTTTTCCCGGTTAGGGGTCGCCACAGCGGAACTCCGGTCCGCTAATGATTGGCAGTTGATTTTTACATGCTGAGTTGCCAGCCCTAACGCACAACCTTCAATGAAGGTACGCCCATTCACGCATGTCTCCACGCAGAAGACGCTCTAGCTAAGAGTCGAACCGGTGAACGTCTTACTGTGAGACAACGCTACCGCAGCACTAAAAGAAGACAAAAGTAGCGTTAATCATTGAAACTGTTACACCCAGTGGTATTGTGTACAGAAAGACACAAAGTCATAAATTACCAGGATTTTCAGGCAGAAACGATGACAATGTGGAAGGAAGACACCCAGACAGTTCAGACAGTAGTACGAGCATAAGAAAAATAATTTACAGTCATATTTAGAAATGCTGCCAATACATGTAACTCCATACGAACTGCAGGAGTAGTCATTTCTGGGCCCATTGTGGTTGCAGCAAAGAGCACTTTTGGATAACATCAAAAACTGAAACAATACTAATTTCAAGAACTTTAATTACACTTAGACTTAGGAATGGGGTCCATTCCTGTCACAGTATTAGAAATCCGAAAAACTTGGAGAAATTAAACAGCAAATTCAGATTCCCTACAACTTGTAGCCTATTGTCAGACATGTCTTTCTCTGCACAAGGTATAAAGCTGTTCAGCTTTCTATGTGGGACAGACATCCAGATATGTCAAATTCAGGATATTAGAACATCTAAGTGACATCAGAATAAAAAAACAACAACAAATGCTTTATACAAACATACAGAGAAACACCCAAAAGCCACATTCAGATTCACAGTTATTGACAGAATACAGGGCAACAGAAATAATACATCAGGATGGCATCAGCTATGAAACAATATGGAAAAAATGGATAATTAAATTAGGTGCCTTGTTTTCTCCAGGATTGAATGAATACTTTTAATGAATTGGTGTAATTTACTTAAAGTAACCGCAGGTGGGGCTATACTATAAATAGGTGCTTGTATGCTTTCTGGATTTAATGCACTGAAGAAGACTGGATTAGATGGCCGAAACCGGTCTGCTCCATTTTTGTGTTTCATGTTCTCCCATATTTAAATAAACATATCTACTTTAGTCACTGTTTGCTGGCTCTACTGATTTTTTCGTTTCTCTGCACAAGGGACATCAGAGCATGACACTGACCAACCAAAGAAAGAGGTTATGGTCTTGGGTCCCCTCCAAAGTCTTCAGGCCAAGGAAGAAAAACTGCATACCACTCCAACTGATTGAATTAGATTCTCTTTTCCTCTATGGATTCACTTTCACTTGATCACGGAAGGGTCTAGGATAGGGTCGACACTCAAACAATGAGGGGTTCAATCCACTTTGTCTTACCAATGTCAAAAACTGCTGCGATCATTTTCTCATGCATCAGTGTTCTACACAATTTAATTTCTATTTAAGCTTTAGATGATGAAGCTGAAATTTACTGTATATATGAAAAAAGATTCAATATATTTTAGCATTTTTATTCACCTGTGTGACTACATAGGGAAACCTAGAAAAAGATGTAATCCAGGCTTCAGGTATTACTTTGTATTCAACAGAAAATCATCCTGCATCATCAGAAGCAAGTTACTACTTCAGAAGAACATTCAATTTGCTTACTTACATTGTGCTTTCAGTATTACATACCTGTTACTTCTCAAAGTATAGTATTCTACCGGAAACGCATAATCAAACAGAAATTATGTATGTAATAACAGCTGTGTAGGATCAAGTCCATTTTCCTCGACTCAAAGGACTCAATGACATCAACACGCAGGCAAGCTCAGCACTTTGCCAAGCTACCAAGGTCCTCCCTTTTATCCACAATCTTGTATGTAGAAGGACCGCTCCCCAAATCTTCACAAATAAGAGCTAAGGTGAAGTGAACACACAAGAAAATTCATGAGAGAAACAAAACTATGAAAACTTTCTTGATTCAGTGTCTGGGTCTCATTGATGGCATTGCTTAGGGACTGTAGCAGAGAGAGTTAAGTACTTGCTCATGTGATTTTGGTAATGTATATCTCTGAAAGCTAAAAGGGAGGAAGTATACACATGCTTACCCCAATTATCCATTGCTCCACTGTCCTTGTCATTAGGGAGAACATTAATGCCAGGCGGCAACTTGGAAGGTTTCTCTGAGGCCAGGGAAACTGTAGGTGCATCTGACAGTTTTTTTGCAGAGGTACCTTAGTTCATCAACAACTTTGCACACCAGGAGGCCGAGAATCTAGTGTCGAAGAACTGGTCTGAAATGCATCCCGGTAAGCATCCAGCACTGGAGGAACTGGAAGAGGATCAAGAGTGCCCATCTGTAATAAGTTGTAGTATCTCTTTTGCACCTCAAATACCTCTCTGGATTGCCATTCAAAATGCTTCATCAAGCTTTGTAAGGTTTCTCCAAAGGAGGCCTCTTGTAAGGGGAAATCTGGAGTGTGCGACTCACCCAAATCTGGGGAAATCTGTTCTGGAAAATGTAACTGGGAAGAGTAGTTGAGAGAAAGATGAGACTCCCAGGTCAGGGTCCTCATCAGAGGAGGAAGAATCAATGGCCTGTTTGTGTGATGTGACCTGACAAGGCCAAGTCACAAAGTAAGGTGGGTTGAAAGACATGATTGACTTGAATAACCCCCGAAACAAATCAATCCATTTTTCCTTCCTGGATGCAGGAGGGGACAGAGTGCTTAAACTTTTGCTTTTCTTCTTAGGGGTGATGTCCATCTGAAGCAGCTTAGGGCATTCTTAGCCTTGGGGCATTTCTACAGGGAACTGGGAATCTCTTCCCACACAAGGATCTGAGGAATTCCTCAAGGCTCAGAGATAATGAGTTGCACTTCACAGGTGGATTTGGTCATCTGCAAGGTTTCAGGAGCAGTGCTAGCCTCTAGTGGGGGTCGCAGTAGTGGGTTTGTGACAAGATAACTGGCGTACTGCAGGTTTAACCACCTCAGCAGGTACATCTGATTCTGATACAATGGCAGGGGAATCCTCTATAGGTCTTTAAGTTTTTTTTTTTTTTTTTTTTTTTTTTTAGGAGAGAGGCTGATGGCTGGGCCTTCTGCCATGGTGGAGTAGACCAAGCATTTGAGAGGATGGATCTTGAGAAAGTGGAGTGTGGATAAACTTTACTGCAGGGTTTTAGAAACAAATGACTGACAGATGGAGCAGGACTTACAGTCATGTTCAGGGCCTAGACAAAAGACGCACTTGGGTGTGCAAGTCTTTGTACAGAATTTGTTTATCGCACTCGCACTTACCCCTCTAGCTGACATCTAACAACAATTAACAGTAAAAAGTTTAGAAGGAAGGATCCCCAGTGGAGCATGCACCTGATCAAAAAAGCAAAGCTATGGTACCAATCGACCAAACAATCACAGTCCATCAGGTGCAACAACCTAAGTTCGGGATGGTGGCATGAGTCAGAGGATCTCAAACATACCTCGAAATTTTATAACCTGACTCCAATGAGCACAGGTAAGTATTTAGTACCCATGTCCTGCAAGCTACAACCCATCAGTTAAGAATACTGCAACAGTGACTTAGTCAGAACATCAACAGTCAAACAGAATACTTTATTTATAAAGCAACAGAAAATATACTAAGAACTAAACCAACACAGGAATGGAAAAAGGAGATTCTGCTGACAGGGATGACTACAATTAGGGTTACACAGAATAGGCAAGAGGGGGCTGGAAAGTACTGGAGGAAGCTGGCAAAGGAACAATGGTACTGGGGATAAAACTAGAGAGGAAAATATAACAAAATGGGAAGAGGCCAAGAAGATATTTGGGTTGTAGGCTAGAGACAAATCTTCCCTACCAGGGATTGAAATAGTATAGGCAGAGAAAGTGATAGGGGAATCCTAAATGAAAGACCTGTACTGGTGGAGTTTTTAGCTGAACCAAAAACAGAAGCTGCTGTTAAAAAGGGATAATTAGTAGGGCATATAAAATATTGCATAATAATTATAGGAATCCATTACTGGAGGTTAAAAAAGATGAGAAAAGGGGTTTGATAAGCCAGTCACAAAGAAACAGTGGAAGGATACATGTATGGTTCTCAAATATGCCACAAAATCTAGAAGATTTAGGATTTTTGCCAGGAAGTGTTTGCATGGGTAATTTTATCCCCAAGCAGACTCCAAACAATTTTTCATCAAGTAGATGGCAAACCGTGGCGGTGTAATGGGGAAGATGTAACGGGGAAAAAAGAGGTACCTGGCAGCAAATGTCAGAGTGCAATGAATTTGTGGACTTTAAACATTCCCTCCAAAGTACTCTGTCAGGAATTCTGGACACAAATGAGTGTAACTAATGAAATGATTTTTTGCTGGGATTGAATTGTCTATACATACTCAAAGTCTAAACAAGCCATACTTGAAGTGGTGAATATAGTAACAGAGACAAAAAAGAGGAAGTGGGATCTTCAGAAAAGGGCAGGATTAATTTACATAGAAAAAATGGAGATTATGGATACAATACATGCAAAAATATTTTGGATAAGGAATGAGGTTTAAGAGACAGCAGAAAATAAATTTATGTAACGCTGGTTTAATTATGTTGTATAGAAAAGCATATGTGATGTATACAGTTTGTAGATGTGATTACTTTTATATAAATATAAGTTTGCCCGTGTTGCAACTGAAAATTCAATAAAGATGTTTAAAAAAAGTATAAATATGACTATGGAAACTCACCTTAGGCTGCAGACAGGAACATCAAAACAGGTGTTCAACAGTAATGTAAAATCTCATGGGAAGTCCAGACAGAGTCAGTGGAGGGACTGAGTGTAGTTTGGAAACCATTAATTATAAGCCATGGAAATAAGTGCATCTTAATATCTTCAGAGATCCAGCCTAATAGTATGAAGACAGGCAGCAAATGTAAGAATTAAGAGTCAATCTCTTAAGGGGAGAATAAGGTGAAGGACTGAATTTCCTTGGTTGAAGAGACGCTCATTATGCAGTTCTAACTGAACTATAGAGCTTTATGGTGTACCTATAATGATTTTTAATGCAGAATTTGGAGCTTGATGGTAAAAAAGATCATTACATAAAGGAATTCACAAGGAGTCCTAAAGAGATGTAAGGATAAGTATAAAGCAGATCCTAAACCTGTTACTATGGTGGTGCAAAAACAATGCAGGTCATGCAGCATGTTAGCTATGTTATTAGTAAGCGAGATGTAAACACTTTTATGCAAAGTTTTTACATGTCTGTTTAGAGAGCAGACATTCCACTGGTTACCACCCTTGGGTAATTTTTCCTCCAGACATACCTTTCTTTTTATTTGTTGGCTAGAACCTCTCTCTCTCTAGTTTTTCCATGGAAATACCATGGATGGACTAACAATCCATGCAGGCAATTCTGATAGATACCTTAGTCTGATAGCAGATGGATAGCTGCATGGCTTACAAACAGGACACGGCAATTTTTTTTTTTTTTTTTTACAAACACCTTTATTGAATTATCACTTGTGACATAGGCAAACTTACATATATACAAAAGTAATCACACTATAATTAACAAAACATTTTACTTCACATATATTGTTACACATCATATAACCTAAGCAACACTACATAAATTATTCAATTCCTGCCTTTTTTAAAAAGAATCTTTATTAAACCATCACTTGCTACAGAAGCAATCATAAACTTATACAAATGAAAACAACCCCACACAGACACAATCCTAGTTGCAAGCATTTCACATCACAAATCATACTGGCACACTCCCAGTTGCAAATATTATACATCACCTATACTCTTACCCAATCTTTTTCAGCCAAACATATAGCTCATTTAAGTCCTGCCTCCTTTTAAATCTCATTCCTTCTTTGTATGTATTGTTCCCATTTTTCCCATGTAGTTTGCTCCAAACTTTTTCTAAAGATCTCAATTCCAATTGTTTTACCTCCGTTACTATATTCACTACTTCTAGTAAAGCTGGTTTAGATTTTGATTTCCATTTTCTAATAATTGCTTTTTTGGCAGCCACCATTATTAGACACAGCAAGGCCAAACCATGTCTAGGCAATTCCAATTCTGTATTATAACTCAAAAATCACCTCCCTTGTCAGACCAATCTGCCTACCTAGCATTTCCAACAGTCCATCCCGCAGAGAATACTTGTCTGTCAATTCACTGCACTCACAGAAAATATGTTCCCATTTACCGGTTTCTTCCTTGTCACACCTCCACCATTGGCTGTCTGCCTGAGGAAAATTTTTCTGGAGCCTACTTGTGGTGTAGAAATATCAATGCAAACATTTCCAAGCAAAAATCCTACATCTTCTAGACTTTGTTGCATATTTGGGAAACGCACATATATTCTCCCATTGTTTCTTTGTGAATTGCTTATCCAAACTCTCTTCCCAACGCTTTTGAACCTCTTCTGATCTATTTTTATAGTTATCATGCAATATTTTATATGGTCTACTAATAATTATTCCATTTTTAAATGGCACCTTCTATTCTAGATTCTACTAAAAACTCTGCCAGTCGGGTCTTTTGTTTAAGACCTCCCTCTTTCTTTCTGCCTATACTCTGACATCAATTCCTGATAGGGAAGGCAATCTCCAACCTGCAGTCCAAATAAATTCTTGTCATCTTCCCATTTTATCATCTTTCCCTTTCTAGTTATTTGCTCCCACTACCTTGGTTCTTTTGCCAGTTTTCCCCAATAAATTCCAGCCCCCCTCTTGCCTATTGTCTATATCCCTAATTCCAGTCATCCCTATCTGCAGAATCTCTTTCTCCAATCCCGTTTTGGCTTAGTTCTTGGAATACTTTCTGCTACTTTATGGATATATTCTGTATGATTGTTATTCTCCTTAAAGGCCTGCATCTAAAATCCCAGTTTCTCCTTGATAACTTCCCCCATTTCATCATCATCCCTTTCCATTTTTGCTTGTGCTATGTATAGGAGTCTTAACTGTGTAGCTCTGAAATACCCCTTTGAATTCAGTAAACCCATTCCGCCCTGTTCTACTGGAAGAATCCGCTTATCCCACTTGACTCTTGCTATCTTCCCCTCCCAGATAAAGTCCTTCAGCTCTTTATTAATTGCTTTCCACAACTTCTCCTCTGGTTGATAAACATATGCCTGGCCTGTCTATAAGACTAAAGAGACTAAACATTTTAACTGCCTGAATCTTATTAACCATATCCATACAACAAAGCTTCCATTTTCTCAGTTTTCATATGTTTTGTTTAGTCACTTCCCACAGATCCTTGGCTGCCACACTAGAATAATTTTTAATCCATACTCCCAAATGCTTCATTTTTATCATGTCCCCATAAATATGGATAGTCCTGAAACAATGCGTGTGTGTGTGTGTGTGTGTACATATTTTACTGCTATTGCCTTTGTTTTAGCTTCATTAATTTTGTATCCCAAACAGATCTGAAACTATTTCAAAATGTCCCACAACACTGTAATCTCTCTTTCTGGTTTTGTTAAGTATAAAATAATATCACCTGCAAATAAAGACAGCCTTTCTTGACTACCATGCAAAGTATATCCTTGAATTTCTGAGTACCTTATTTTCTTTGCCAATGGTTCCAAATATAATACAAATAATAAAGGGGAAAGAGGGCACCCCTGCCTGGCTCCTCTGCTCATGCAGAAATTATCAAACAGGACCCCATCCACTTTAGTTTTCACCTCCGATCCCTCATATATCCTCCTAATCAGCTTACAGTTTTTTCAGAAAATGCAAATGCTTCCACTGCCCTGCTCATAAAGTCCCAGCTTACTCTGTCAAATGCTTTCACGGCATCAAGATTCAACAATGGTATTGTCTTACATCCTGCTTCCCTCTGGATCATCAATATTCTGTTAATGTTATCAGATGCTTGCCTGCCCGCCACAAAACCACACTGATCCATATCTATCTATTTTGGCATTACTTTCGCCATTCTTTCAGCCATTATAGACCAGAACATTTTATAACCATGGTTTAGAACTGAAATGGCCCTGTGGGCCTGTATGAAGCTGGATCTGATGTATCTTTAGCTACCATTGCTTTCTTCCAGTGTGTTGGTACTTCTCTTAAAATACTATTAAACAAAACCTTCCAGATAGCTAATTTTTTCCCTCCTAGCTTCCAAACTCCACTGGAATACTATCTATTCTTGGGGATTTTCCTGTAGACTGGCTATATATATCAATTTTTATCTCATCTCCTGCTATCCTGTTAGTAACGGAGCCTCACCTGCCTCTAACCTTGGCATATTTAATTCTTCCATAAACATTTCCATTTAATTTTATTATTTATTTATTCCAGTTTGATGACCGGGGAGGTCCACTGGGCTTGGGGGGCCCATTTTCAGTGGAGGCCCGGGGAGAAAAGCTCCACAACACAAAGTTTACTTACACAAATAGTTTTCAGACAGTTTGCATTACAAACAGGGTGCATTCAAAAAAAAAAAAAAAATACAGTTTTGTTCAGGAGAAAAAGACACGCATATAGCATAACAGCTAGATTTTACTGTTTAATTACATATACAATCTACATTTGAGAGCGAGGTTAGGAAGGTAAGAAGGTTATCCAGGAGTAAAGGGGAGGAGAGCTTGAGAGGTATGGGCTGAAGAGTACAGTTGCATTTCCTGTTTAGACAGAGGTAGGAATGAAGTTGAGTTTTAAAGTTACTAAGATTGTCACAGGTCCTCTGTGTGGAGGGCAAAGCATTCCATTTTTTAGCTAGGGGAAAAGGATAACAGAAGCTGACCAGCTGGGCACTTGAGTTTGTGAACGGTAATCAGGTTTTACTGGGTAGATCTAAGGGATCTGAGGGGGGTGCATTGGTTTTAGCATATTGGACAGTGCAAGGCAGTTAGTGGGTTGGAACAATAATTTGTGGGCTGTAGTGATTTGGAGAAAGTCAAGTTGATTGGGGAGTTCAAGCCAGTTTAATGAGTGAAGGGAGGTGCAGTGATGAGAGGAGGATTTGGCATTGGTGACGAATATGGAGATTTTATTGCAACATATTTTCAGTTTGGAAGTAAGTGTGGAAGATAAATTAGTGAGCAGAGGAGCACCACACAGTAGAGAGGGAAGGAGATAGGTTGTGGCGAGAGTTAGTCTGGAGGTAGGAGAGAGGAAGTGGTTGTTTCTGTAAAGTAGGCCAAGTTTTGCGTGTGTTTTCTTGATATTTAGCTGGATATGAGTGTTAAATTTTAGGTGATCATCAATGGTGACACCAAGAAGTTTGGCTAAGGGTATGATCTCGACAGTGGAGTTAAGGCTGGTAATTTGAAGTGAGTTTTTATCAAGAGGGGAGGATTTTGAGGGAGAGAATAGAAGGATCTTAGCTTTGTTGGCATTAGTGAGAGGTGATTTTGGAGCATCCAGTTTTCAGTGGTTGAGAAGCCAGTTTGTGTCAGAAATTGGAGCTCTGTTAGATTAGTGGAGCAGCAGATCAAAGTGGAATCAGCGTATTGCACAATTTTGGTATTAGGTATGGCTTTGTGGAAGTCATTAATAAAGATATTGAATAGCAATGAGCCAAGTACAGAACCTTGGGGTACTCCAGTGGGGGTAGGAAGGAAATTGGAGGTGGCCTGGCCCCATTTCATGGCTTGGGACCTGTCAGAAAAATAGCTGGAGAACCATGAAAGAGTTTTTTTGGGAGAGGTTGAGATTAGAGAGATGGTTTAGTAGGTGGGTATGGGAGATGGTATCAAAAGCTTTAGATTTGTCCAGCAGAATAGAGGATACCATATTACCAGAGTCAAGTGCTAAATTGACAGAATGTAAGAAGGAGAGAAGGGCTGAGTTGGTACTGTGTCCTGGGCGGAAGCTGTGTTGGGTAGCAGAGAGTAGCTGGTGTTTGGTAAGGAATGGCAAGAGCTGCAGGTGGATGCATTTTTCAAGAAGTTTGGAGATCGGGGAGAGAATGGCTATGGGGCGGAAACTGGAGACATTACAGTTTTTGCCACCCTTGTGGAATGGAAGAATAAATGCAGTACGCCATAGTTTGGGTACACAGGATTCAAGTAGTTATCTATTGATCAGGATGCTGATAGGCAGAGCAATAACATCTGAGGCTATTTTTAGGAATGAGGAAGGAATGCTGTCAGGGGCATTGGAGCAAGGCTTTAGTTTAGAGAGAAGTTTCTTTATTAGGTTGGTGGAGACAGGTTTGAATTCAAAAGAAGAGGAGAGAGGGGAAAACTGACCAGGGAGGGGTGGAGGGTTATTGTTGGTAAAGGTCTTGGTTAGCTCAACAATAGAAGATGTGAAGAAGGTACTGAATAGTGAGGCAATTTCAAGGTCAGATTTGCTGGTGTCAGGACTGGGGTTACTTTTTTGTACCTGCCCTAAGGAGGGAATTAGAGTTCCAGAATTGTTTGGGGTTTTTTCCATGATTTGCTTGTAGTTTGATGTAGTAAGTCTTTTTATCTCTAATGACTTGTTTTTTGGAAAGGTTTCTCAGCAGTTTATATTTAAGCAAGATTTCTGGCTGTTTGTATTGGAGGTAGGCTTTCCAGGTTTTATCCCTTTGTAGCATAATCTTTTTGGCATCTTTGGTGAGCCATGGGGCGGTCTTAGTTTTAACTCTTTTTGTTCTTACTGGAGATAAGGACAGTTATGAATGCTGAATTGAAATAGTCAACGGCTGCATCTAATGGTAGAGTTTTTAGGTGGTTCCAGTTAATTAGTTTAAGGGAGTCAGAGAAAGCAGTAGGGTTAAAGTTAGATAAGCTACGAGTATGAATGTACTGGTGAGAATGTGGGGAAGTGGGTATAGCGCGAAGGGTGAAGGCAGGGAGGTGATCTCCTAATGGGTCAGGAATAACACCAGATTTTATGATTTTGTTAGGATGAGATACTAGGATCCAGTCAAGTATGGAGCCTGGGGGGTTGGTTTTGTTAGACCTAATAATGAAGTTAGTAAGTTGAGTGAAGTTAAATAGGTTGATTGTTATGGTGGGATTAGGGTTAATGACTTTCCCAGTCAATATTTACATCTCCCATAATGTAGGTTTCTAGCTTAATATCAGAGAAGGTCCAGGAGAGGATGTCTTCCAGGGTATTGGTGTTGTTACCAGGAGGAATATAGAGGGAAATGATGCAGATGTTTTTATGGTTGTTTATTTTTAATAGGCCAGTTACAAGTTCAGCATTATTGAAAAAAGGGATGGGATAGGGTAAAGAGTGATTGACAAGTGGTTGGAGTAGATTAAAGCTACACCACCACTTCTTCTTCTTAGGCGGTCACATCGGAGAGATTGAAATCCAGGGGGAAGGAATCCGGAGTCACTTATTTGAGGTTTTAGCCAAGTTTCAGAGATGGCTACAATGTCAGGTAAGTTGTGATTGAGCCAGGCATGAAGGAGGGTTAATTTATTTTTTAAGCTTTGGGCATTGATGGTGAGGAATTTGAGGTATTTACTGGTGGTATTGTTATTGGTGCTAGGGTTGTTTTTTGGAGAAAAGTTTGGTCCTGGATTGGGGTGAATGTCGCCGGCTAAGCAAAGGTAAGTGAGATGGGGAATAAGTTTATTAGGTTTGTACTTAGAAGTGGCTGGTAGTGAATGGGTTTAGGTTTGTAGTATTTATTAGTGCTTGGGAAAAGTTTTACTTTTAAGAGAAGGATGGGGTGGGAGGGAACTAAAGAGGCAGAGATGTTGTGGAAGTGGGCTGTAAGGAGGGGGTGGGGAGGAAGAGGTGGAGGATGTAAATGGAAATCAGTATAAGAGCTGGCATGGTAAAGAGGTAGTAGAAGAAGGATGAGGATGGATATAGAGAAGGATTTTAGCAGCAAGGGAGAACATGGTAGTTGGAGTTAGAAGTGATAGAGAGGAGGGTAATGGGATATTAGATGGGAGGGGGGTGTGGTAGTTAGAGTCAGGTAGGTTGGAGGAAGGGGTGGGGGAAAGGTGTGGATTGGTTGGAGGAGAGGGAGGGATATAATATATATAACAAATATGTCTAAAGAAAAAATGTTACTGGTATAAATCCGTCAACAGCTTCTTGTATAGTGTACAATGACAGAGACTTTTGCAAGGCTTTTTTTAAAAACAAAAAATGTGCATAATATAAATTATCAAAGACTGTTCATCAATTTCTGCAAAAATTATAAAAGGAATATTTCACAGCATGTCCTAATCACATACAAATCTACCACAAAAAAATTGCATCTGTTTTTTCAGTTACCACATTTCGGGAACTAGTCTTATAAATGAGATAACAGTCTAGCATAACCCCCCCCAACAGTACAAAACCTTGACATTTCAAGCCGTTAAGTTACCATGGGCCCAAAGACCCATTCATTCAGCAAGAAAGTACAGTTTTCTACCTACCATAAATGTAGATGTTCGAGTGTTCACACTGCTGCAGTCATTACACTTGGGTTATACTGCCGTCAGGCGGTTCCATAGTCAGCCAGAGTTCCAAAGTCTTGGTCTGGTGTCGGTTGCTGTCGCTTCTTCCCTGACGTCAGTGCGCCAGGGGTATACAAGATGCATCCAATGCCATTTTCTTCAGTTTTTCTTGCCCCAGATGTCAGGTGCGCAATACATATTGCTAATCAAAAATATACATATAAAATAAAAACAATACCTTCACAGTTACCAGCAAATACACCCCAAAGGTTGTATAGGATAGAAAGGTATAGATAAGTCCAGCTAGTTTAGAGGGGATGGAGGGAGGGTAACCTGGACTGCAACAGTGTGAACACTCGAACATCTACATTTATGGTAGGTACAAAACTGTACTATGTTCATCGTGTTACACTACTGCAGTCATTACACTTGGGTAGAATCCCAAAGCTAAGGTTGGGTGGCTGGTCTATAAAGAGTTAGGCTTGGCTACGAGGCCCTGCAGAACTGCAGTGGCAAATCCTGCTCTGGATTTAGAGTAAAGAGGCAGGTGGTAATGCTTGGTAAAGGTGTGCACTGAACTCCAAGTTGCAGCCTCCAAAATTTCCTTGGTAGGTACTCCTCTGAGAAAGGCTGCTGAAGTGGCTGTTGCCCTGGTGGAATGTGGCCTAATGTTATCTGGGACTGATTTTCCATGCTGTGTGTAGCAGTACCGAATACAGTGTCCTATCCATTTGGATATAGTCTGTTTTGAGATAGCCTTGCCCTGTGATCCTGCAGCATATGCTACAAACAGTTGCTCAGTTTTCCTGAAAGCCTTTGTTTTGTCCAAGTAGAAGTGTAGCTGCCTGTGTATGTCCAAAGAATGCAGAAGTGTCTCCCCTTTATTCTGGGGGTTTGGATAAAAAGTTGGCAAATGGATAGTTTGGTTAAGAGCCACACTAGATACCACCTTTGGCATAAAGGTAGGGTTTGTCCTTAAGGATACCCTGTCCTGATGAAAAATTATAAAAGGTTTCACTGCCATTAATGCCTGTAGCTCTGGGACTCTTCATGCTGAAGTTACTGCCAGGAGCAGAGCTGTTTTCCATGATAAAAATTTTAGATTGACTGTATTGGCTAGCTCACAAGGTGGTAGGGTCAGTTTTTCCAAAACTAAATTGAGGTCCCAAGTTGGTGTTGGTGCTCTCCGGGGTGGTCTTATGTGTTTAGCCCCTCTGAGGTACTGCTTTAGCAAGGGATGAGAGAATAAAGGAGGATCTGTGTTGTAATGTGCTGAAATGGCAGAGGCGTGGATCTTAATTGATGAGAAGGATAGGCCTTTGTCCAGCATCTCAGTTAAGAATTGTAAAATCTGAGGAATGTTTGGAACAAGAGGGTCAAGGCTTTGAGCCTGGTTCCAGGCACAGAATCTCTTCCATTTTTCTAAGTAAGCTTTCCTGGTGCTAGGCCTCCTGGCCTCCAAAATGACATCCATAACAGCTTTAGAGAGAGGTGTTGCCTGTTTGACTAATGTATCTGTCATGCAGCCAGGTTTAGGGTTTGGAGCTGACCGTGCAGGATCTGATTGTTTTGAGTCAGAAGGTGTGGAATTTGAGGCAAAATCCATGGTGGGCCTTGAGCCAAGTTCCTTAAGATAGGGTACCACTGCTGGCATGGCCAGTCTGGCGCAATCAGGATCATCTGTGGTTTTTCTTGTCTGGCTTTTAGGAGTACCTTTGAAAGGAGAGGCAGTGGCGGGAAGGCATAAACTTTTAGGTTTTTACAGCTGAACAGAAGAGCATCCACATTCCATGCTTGTTTGTGATAAGTCCTTGTGCAGAATTTTTGTAGTTGGCAATTCAGTGGGGAGGCAAAAAGATCTATGTCTGGGCATCCCCATTTTTGCGTTACCATGCTGAAGATTTGTGGATTCAATTTCCATTCGTAAGGGTCCATGATATTTCTGCTTAGATTGTCTGCCAGAGTATTTTTCTTTCCTGGCAGGAATTGTGGTTGCAGGTGAACTTGATAGGTTAGAGCTGTGTTCCACAAGGTCATGGCTTGCCTGCATAGGGGATAAGAATGAGTGCCCCCTTGCTTGCTTATGTACCACATTACTGTGGTGTTGTCTGCCTTTAGTAATAATTGTCCTGGATGTAGAAGGTCCTTGAAAGCTGTTAGGGCATTTTGAACAGCCAACATCTCTTTTTGATTAATATGAAGATGCATCTGGTCTTTGGTCCACTTGCCCTGAATGCATTTTACTGCCATGTGTGCTCCCCAGGCATAATCCGAAGCATCTGTTAGAGTTTGCCTGGCTGTGGGTTGGGTAAAAAGGCTGACCCTTGTTTAGGTGACATGCCTGTACCCACCATCGAAACTCCTGTTGTAGGCAGGGGATCATTGGTATTACTGCTTCTAAACTGTGAGAGTGTTGAGTCCAAACACTTTTTAGGCACCATTGTAATTTCCTCATATGCAGTCTGGCATATGGTATTAGTAGTATGCAGGATGCCATGAATCCCAGGGCCTGCAGAATTTTTCTTGCAGGGAGATGGGACTTTGCCAGTAATTGAAAATATTGAGTTAGTTGAACTTGTTTGTCTGACATGAGGTAAGCCATCTGGGCCGTTGTATTTAAGCTGGCACCCAGGACTATAATCTGTTGTGAGGGTACTAGTTTTAACTTCTTTTCGTTTACTGTGTACCCTAGAGAAATTAGCAACCTTTTTTACAAACGCCAGATGCTGTAGAAGAATGTCCTTTGTCTCTGATTGAATGAGGCATTCGTCCAGGTATGGATATATCTGAATTCCTTTTTGTCTGCAAAATGCAATTACTGGTACCAGGCACTTTGTGAAGACTCTGGGCGCAGTAGATAAGCCAAAGGGCAGTGCAGAGAATTGGTAGTGCATTGTACCAGCTTTGAATCTGAGGTATCTTCTGCAATTTTGTCTGATAGGGACATGCAGGTATGCCTCTATGAGGTCCAGAGTAACAAGCCAAGCCTTCTTGCCCAGCATGGGTAGAAGCTGCTGTAATGTCAACATTTTGAATTTCGGAATACTCAGGTAAGTATTCAGAATTGAAAGGTCTAGTATGGGCCTCCAGGCCTTGTCCTTTCTGGGGACCAGGAAGAGCCTTGAGTAAAATCCTTGCCCTTTGTTCCTGTTGTGGTACTTTTTGAATAGCTCTCATGTCCATGAGGGATGAAATTTGTTTTTGTGCCTCTGCCCATTGATTTTATGGCAGGTCTGGCATTCCTTTTAGCCTTGGTAAAGTATGAAAGTGGAATCTGTAACCTTGAGACACAATATTCAGAACCCATTTGTCTTGGGTGATTGTTTGCTAATTTTGAGAAAAAAGTGCTAGTTTTCCCCCCTAAGGGGGCTTCCAAAAGGGACGTGTTTGGCGTACGAAGGGGAAAGTCATTGTGACCGTTTCCTGTAAGGTTGAGACTTGTCCTCACCTCCTTTTGGGGTTGAGGTGCCCCATTGTCGTCGTCTGTTTGAGCCTTGGGGTTGAGATCTGCCTCTTGGGCGTCTGTATCTGCCTCTCTGTGGCCTGTCTGACACTGGAAAGGACCAATTCTTTATTGGCCAATTTCTGCTAAACCGAGGTGGCTGTACCTGTAAGAAATCCTTGACTTTGCATAGATTTAGCTTTATCCTCCATTTTCTTTAACACCTCTTCTGCCTTAACACCAAACAACGTATCATGCTGTAAAGGAGCATCCAATAATTTTGCCTTAACATGCATCAGGTAAACTTTGTTCTTTTAACCAAGCATGTCTTCGAATCACAGAACCTTTAACTGCGGCTCTACAAGAGGCCTCTAAAGAATCAAAACCACATTGCAGAGTATGTTTTCCCACCTGTTCAACTGCATGCAATAAATCCTGCATTTCTTTACAATCAGGAGCTTCTGAGCTTGCAAGCATTTTCTGTTTTAACTGAGCCATTAAATATTGTTGGTACTTAAGCATGTGAAACTGGCAATTTAAAGCTCTTACTGCTAAAGTTGCAGAAGTGTATACTTTCTTCCCCCATCTATCCAAAGCTCTGTAATCTCTGTCAGAGGGTACTGAATTTTTTGCAATGGAAGCCTTAACCTCTTTTGGACCCTGGGAAATAGTTTCTGGATCAGCAGAAGGGTTTTTGTAAAAAAAACTTGAGAGAGTCAGGGACTCTATAATACTTATCTGGCTTGGCTGGAGCAGGGGGCAAAGAGTCAGGAGATAAAATGGACTCAGAGAACACATCATCCACAATATCTAGCACAGGCGGAATAGCCAGGGGCCTGTGTTGAGGCAATAAGAGGAAAGCCCTGAGCCTTTTCTTGGATTCAGAGTAATCCTGACTTTCCCAATGGAAATGCTCCCTCACGGTATGTAAAGTTTCCCCAAAAGAATAATCCTCAGGAGGAGAGGCTGAAGGGATAGATTCTTCAGCATCAGAGTCCTCATAGGGGGGTAGAGAGTATCCCTGGTCTGAAGAGGAATCAGAGGAAATGGAAACCTGATCAGAGGAGTCATATTCTGTATCCTGCCTAGGCCTTTTCTCCAGAGGGGGATTGGAACCCCTGATTAGAGTAATGAGGTCTTTGGCCATTTTAAGCATCTGTTTCTTAGGCATGGAGGACTGTCTTTAATGGTACCTTTGTCTTGGCAGTTGTTTTAATGGTAAGTTGTGAAGGTCTGAAAACACCCTCAGAAGCCGATGCCTGCTCAGCGGCTCCGGACCCATCTGAGGGATTAGTTTCCATAGGCCCAATACCTTGAGTTTCCAGAGGCCTAGATGTCTCCCCGTGGGAGTCTGAGGTGGCCTATGGCTCTGAGGTAGCAGGTGTCAGGGGCTGTGAAAGCACCTCACCGAGAACCGGCAACTGGCCTAGAAGAGGTTTATTCAGTTTTGGACCTCTGATGCCTGTCTTTATCCTTGTCTTTGCGTTTTTTTTGGTACAGAGGTCGTCGGCTGATCAGACGGCATCATATAATTGAACCTTTGTCCAAAGTAGTGCAAAGCAAAATCAAAACGTCTTTTTATAGTGCGTTTGTTAAATCTAGCACAAAACCGACTAGTGACGTCATGATCAGGGCCTAGGCATGGAATACAGTAAGAGTGGAAGTCCTTATGAGGTATTTGCTTCCCACAAGAAATACAATTAACAACTTTTTCTGACATCAGTCTGAGGCAAGAAAAAAGGTTCCCCAATGGGGTACTTAGCTTTATTGAAGACTTCAGACCTGAAATTCGACTTTGAAAATCTCAGTAGTCGGCCGACCGACACTTGCAAACTGCTTCTGCTTTGGGCACCGCATGGCAAGAAAGACTGAAGAAAATGGCGTTGGATGCATCTTAGGAACTCTGGCCGACTACAGGACCGCCTGACGGCAAGATAACCCAAGTGTAATGACTGCAGCAGTGTAACACTATGAACATCCTAATATATATATATATATATATATATATATATATATATATATATATATATATATGTGTGTGTGTGTGTGTGTGTGTGTGTGTGTGTATTCCTTTAATATAACATAATGGCCACACCCTGAAAGAAGTTTTATGTTTGAAAAAAATCAAAGGACAGTAGATTAACCTAAGCCTTGATAACAGTATAAATCCAACAGTAGTTACCCACAAGATTCATAAAAACAAACCCGAACCATATGTATGTGGGAATTATGAGACAAACAGAATTGCATAGCCCAAAAAATATTAGCAGTACAAATACAACCAACAGTATAATGTCTCAATAGGCTTAATTTTGTTCCGTCGGTTCCACAGGCCCAATATCACTTCGCTCGCGACAGAGTATACACAATCGTCTAAAATGAAGACCACCTTTGCAGTTGAATAACAGAGTTTAGCACACAATACCAAACCTTGATGTCTCCAGTCTCAAAGCGCCTTCATTTGGCGAAAAGCAAAAGGAGTTGTACAGGCCCAGTTATTACGATGTAAAGCAAAATAATTCTCTGGAACCAATGGTGGATATAGCCAACAAGTTCCGCTCCCTCAATGCGACCGTTATAAGCTCACATAAGTAAATAGCTCAAACATAGAGCAATGTGCGTAATGCTGGTCAAATCTTTAATTCGGCTACAGTAACCATATTGTCCTGTAACATCAAGGAAATGGACCAAACGGCTGCAGAAATTATATGCACAAATCAAGCTGCTTTTGGTGGAATTTATGTGAAAAAAACACTTACGTTTTCTGTGGTTTGAAAGCACGACTGCTTCTTACATAAACAAAGTCCATGCATGCACCTTATTTAGTTTCACTCCTAACGGTGATTCCCGAAGGTAAACATACTGTACAGCTGGAGCGTTATTAAGTCCGGTAATGCTTATTTACATTCTCTCCAGACAGCAATAAATCGCTGACAATTTAGGATCATACAAGACGGCGGTACGATGTTCCAATTATCTTTCAACTGAATACCTTAGCAAAACAACCGATGAAAATTCAGTGCTAAACTCAATGTATAAAGAACAGTAAAATACATACACACCTACAAGTATAATCTATAAGCATGGTGAGTTTATTCAGTCAGTAACTTTTTTTATTGAAAAATTGGTGTACCAACTGACCATATATTTTCTCCAGGTGTTGTATACCTCTCATCTTCTTTGCTACTTTTACCAGTGGCAACTCATTGCTTTTCGCAATTGTGAAACTGGAAGTGACTGATTTTAGGGGGAGATGTTGCCATTCTTTCCTTTTTTCAGCAATAACAGATACTCCAAACTTTCTTTCCTCTTTCTTCTTCAAGTATCAATATGATTTATAGAGACTCTCATAAAATTTCCAAAATATTTCTAATACCTCTACAGGATCTCGTTACCTTCCTTCTTTCTGGCTGCCTAAGTTTAGCAACAGCCCTTTCTACTTTCTGTTGCCTGAGTCATCGTGCTAAAAGTTTTTGTGCCCTGGTGTTATCAAAAAACAGTTGCTTAATAGCAACCTTTCTAAATTCATGCATATTATTGATTTTTGGGCTCATATTATATGATCGAATGCTAGGAATAGCAAATGATCTATTATCGAACCCAAATGCACGAAACTGCAAAACGTCGAAGGAACGGATCAGCAAATTTTTTCCTCGGGAAAAGATTCACTGATCCAAAAAAAAAAAAAAATTGTACAGGCAACATAAAGTGGGAGGCTTTGTCCCCACACCATCACACCTTAAATATACCAACTTCAAGATCACACCACAGTAAAGAAAACTGCAAAGTCCGGAGAACGGCCCAGCAAATTTTTTCCCTGGGGAAAAAAATTCACTGATCCATTCCTTCGATACTCTGTGGTTTCATGCATTTGGGTTCAACAAATGCGCGTTCGCTATTTCTAGTGTTCGATCACGTAATAGGAACCCACAATTTTCTGCTTAGCATTCTGCAGTTGATCCTCTTCTTGTTCTGAGAGATTCCCCCTATTCCGCAATACTTCAACATTTCTCAGTCCCTCTAAATAGTTCTTGTTACTTAACCACAGCTTCCTTTCTTTTATTTCCACCATATTTTTGAACTCCCCCTTAATTTTATCCCACTCCCTAGCCATAGTTTCAGAAGAAATTTCTATTCTCTAACAACCCTGAATAATCTCCACTACCCATTCCTTAAATTCCTCTCTTTTCAACAGATATGTGGGAAAGCGCCAATGTCTCATTTTTATTTCATTACCCTGCACTTTTAATTTTAGCTATTATTGGTACATGATCTGAAATGGTTATTGGGCGAGTATCAAGACCTTCAATTCAATTCACATGCTCCTGTGAAAATAAAGGCTGTCTAGCCTACCCCAGTTTTTATATCTTGGAGAATAATATGTAAATTCACTCTGAACTCCTATTTTTGAATTCACATCTTCAATGCCAAATATTTTCGCAACTTTCTTCAAACATCTAACCTCTTTTATTATATTTTCCCTTCTGGGCCCCCCAGACACATCTTCACTACTGCAAATCAAATTCCAGTCCCAAAGTAATATTACTTTTTGAAAACTGATTATTTCTCCCAGAATTTTCTTAAGTTCCATTATAACAGTTTTAGGTGGAATGTAAATACATCCCCAGTGTAATCCTCCACCCTTGCCAATAGCCCCTTTGCACTACAAATCTGCCATCATTATCTTTTTTATCTTCTTCTATCACTATTGGAGCTCCTCTTGCAATTAATATACATACTCCTTCTTTTCCTTTATCCCAGGTATTCCACTAAATAACATCCTGAAAACCATTGTTTATCAAATTTACATCATGCTCAGTTCTAAGTGTGTCTCCTGTAACATAAGTATTTGCACTCTACATTTTTAAATATAGCTCACTACTGTTTCCTTTTTGTATTTATCTGTGAGGGCGTTTACATTTAAAGGCATTACAGAAAGCATCACTGTATTTAAAAAGTTATTAATCCCATCTTTTATATGCAACACATTTTTTGTTAAATGTCTAGTTCCGGCTTTTGAGTTACGTGCATACAGCGTTTGGCAAGTCAAACATTTCTACAGTTTTTTGTCATATCCATTTGAGCCTATGTCACATCTTATAAAACTTTTTGTTTTATTGAAAACCCTCAAATAAACACCCCAATACACCCCTAAAACCTATTAACTTAATACTAATGCACAAAAGTATGCACACCTTCAAATACTGATGTTTTACCCTCCTAATAGGACCAAAAGTCCCAAACTCACAGCCACACTTATAGACTTGAGTTAACCTAAAAGAAAGGTAATCCATGCTGTGATGCATGGTGCAGCCTTTGCTTCTACCAAGTGTTAATTCATTTTACCTTATCTTTATTCCTTTCCCAGCTGGGAAAACCCTGAACAGTTTCAGAGAACAGCAACTACCTTGGGAAAGCCCCTGAATGCTTTCAGAGAACAGCATCTCCTAGACAATTTCTCTTTAATTTCTTTTTTCCTCATCCAATCACTCTCCACCAAACTGTAGCCAGTTTCTCTATCAGATTGTCTCCATGGAAACATGGAGACCAGCTGCAGAACTGTTACTGAGAATACATGTATTTTCTAGAAAAAAGCCTTGTAATATTCAATGTTCTTTTTCATTTACTTGCTCTCTCTTAAAACTTGTTACTAAATCACTCTAAGGTCTTTAATCCAATCATTTCCCCATGCAAGAATGAGAAAAAGCACATTTATTTTTCTTTTATCATGCTTTTTAACCAGGCTTTTATTTTACATTGCTGTGTCTACATTTCTTAAAACTGAACAGGAAAAAATAGAGAAGGGAGAAAGAAAAGAGTAAAAAGAACATCAGAACCTGTTTACAATCCCCATTACACTTAAAAATAGCTTTACTTTACAGCATGTCAAGAAAACCACATGCCACAAGACTAGTACTAGTTAAGAAAAGAATCTTTACTTACAGTTGACTTTCTCCCTCCTCCTCCCTTCCCCAAAGCATTTTTCTAAATATTAATGACATGAAGTAGAGCATATGCTTTAGAGTCCCCCACAAGTCCAATAAATTCTGTAAAAGTCCAAATATTTACAGATTTTTTTGTTCAGTCACATTTCACAAATATTATTGCACTGCAATCCCATATTAAGTTACTAGTTTTATTATTGTTCATCTCCAAGGGCCTGTCTCTACTTCATTTCCAATATATGTTCGTCTTCTAGTCAACACTCCTGCTCCCTTCCTACTCTCCATTTTCTCTCTATGGTCTTTATTACAAGAAGAACAAAAACCAGAATCTCTTTCTATTTCACAACTTAAATAAAAAAATACTGGTGACATACCAGACAACAGATATATTGTCCATCTGAATTGTAATAGGCCCAGTTGGAATATTGTCTTGGAAGGCTTGCAACTCTAGGAGGAAGCTCTCATCTCCAAAACACTGACATGTATGTTGGCCATGTGCCTTGGACCATCCTTCGCAAGAAGTGCCCCCCCCCCAATCTGAGAGGCGCCCGTAGCCACTGTGGCCTTGAGTTGAGGGAGAACAAAGGGATGACCTTCTTGTACTTGACTGGAATGGATCCACCATAGAAGGTAATTTCTGCAAGCTTGCGTTATTTTGACTTGGCTGGATAAAGGTTGATGGAAAATAGACTACTGAGTTGTGAGTGACCACTGAAGGATCCTCATATGGTATCTTGCTGATGGTACAAGAGTGATTGCCACTGACATAGATCCCAATGTTTTGAAGTATTAGATGAGCTGAAAGAAGAGCTTTGAATGATCTTTTTGACCTGTAACTAGATTGTTTGAATCCAGGAGGGAGGGGAGAGAAGCTATTTGAGTGACTGTATTGAAAAGAGCACTGACCAAAATCAGAGTTGGTTTGGGGTGAGATTTGCTGTAACTTACAGAAATCCCCAGACGAGAGCACAACTGGAATCAGCAGCCCAGAGCCTGAATTAGTTGATGCTTGGTCAAAGCTGTTAGGAGCCAGTCGTCCAGATATGGAAACACTCGGAATCCCTGCAGTCTCAAATGAGCTACAACTACTGCCCTATACTTGGTAAACACCCTGGAAGGTGTGGTGAGAGCAAAGGCCAGTGTTCTTAATTGGTAATGACTGGCTCCCAGCCAGAAGTGAAGATAGCTCCTGAACCATCTGTTTACATTTATGTGATATTATGCATCCCGAAGATCTATGAAGCACATCTAGTCAGCCTTGTGCAGAAAGGACAGAATGGACTGAACCATGACCATCCGGAACTTAGCATACTGAACTGATGGATCTCAGCAAACTAAATCCCAAGATTGGTCTCCAGTCCCCTGTATTTTTTGGCACTACAATCTTGAAAAAGTTCTTGACTCTTTCTGGTCTGGGGGGGACCTTTGGGATGACTTTTTTAGTAGCTTGTTTATGTCTACTGCAGCTGCTTCCCTCTGATTGGGTGGAACATTGTAGATTTTATTTGATACTTGGGGGGGGTGGAATGGGAAAAAAGTTATTGTATAACGTCTGGACATTATCCTTCATACTCCTTTTTTTTTGTAATTTTTAGCCAGACTCTCTGATACAGGGATCAACAACCCTCGACTGCCTTCAAAGATGGTCAGGTCTCCTTTCAGAAGCACTGACAGCATCTGTCAGAGAAAGTATCCCTAGCTCCCTAGTTATGCGGACCACCCCTGCCACAGGGACGGCGTCTTCCTTTAGAGTTCCCCCCTGTGCCCATGGAGGAAATGCCTCCATGAGGGCCTTGGAAGTGAGAACCTGGGATGTTGTGAATTACATTTTCCGTCTGCCTTGTTGGTTCCTAAAAAAAAAGAAGGTCTGTTGAGGGGTCGCCCACAGCAGACAGGGTTTGCCCTTGCTGCTCACACCTAGACAGCTTGTCTTTTACTTTGACAACTCCTTTGGCCCCCAAAGGGAGCAGTAACAAAAGAAGATTTGAAGGGTTTCGCAAAGTCACAAAAGCCCATCCAGGCCTGTCTTCTGATTCAAATGTCTGAACCTATCACCCATGAGGTACCTTCTGCTGCGTGGGAGACAACCCTCAAACGAATTTGAAATGGACTGAAGGGTGGGCAGGAAATAGTACTTTCTAACTTGGAGGATATGGTCCCAGAAAGGGATGTGGAAAGTTACAAATCCCTCTGGAGTCTTGCAAAATGTCCAAAATAATTCTGTAACCTGAGGGTGAAGGTCACTGAAGCACAGGGTGAAGGTCACTGAAGTACAGACATGCTTCCCATAACTGTCCAGTGCCTAGACTCTCTATCGAGGGTTAGACAGAGGAATTCCTTCTGCCAGGTCCTTCTTAGTGCCCACTGCTACGGCCATAGCATGAATGGGTACTCTTTTACTCCAGTGTGTGGCCAGGATACTATCTGGTCACTTAGAGATTAGCTCAGCAGTGTCAGGCTCCTTCTATGCCCATGAAGAGAGAATCAATGAGCTCATCAGTGGACTGGCCACCCCTTTCTTTTAGGAGTTCTAAGATGTCTCCAAATGACATATCATCGGGTGGTGATCTGGGGGACCCTTCCCCTTCATCAAAGTCAGTGTCCTTCATGACAGATACTTGTGGAGAGTCCAAGTGTCTCCTTTTGCACTTTTTCTGTACAACATCCTCAGTGGGATGCTCTGTGGAGGTACCGGAAGAGAGAACTATACTCTGCTGAGTGGTCTGAAGACTGGTTCAGGCTGGCTATCCCTGTGGAACTGATAACTGAGCCTGTGGATGCATAATCAAATTGGATTGGGGAGTCGGAACCAAAGAGGGTAGAGAACTCTGAAGTCTTGGAATAGAGAAGGTTCTATCCGCTACTTCAAGGGTAGAATGCCTGGGTGGAGGAGAAGCTGATGGATCCAACAAGGCAGGCTTATGGACTTTTGGCTTCCTTCACCCTGCAGGCAAAGTACTTGAGGGGGAAGTCATAGCCGAGCTGTCTAGCACAGAAGCTCCAAGGGGTAAAGACTGTTCCAACAACTTCAGAGTCTAATTCAACACCCTGGAGCAAGTACAGACAATATGGCTCAGAGTGTCAGCTGGCACCAAAGTACTCAAAGCCGGACATCTCGGAGACAAAGATACCAACATCTTTGAATCATGGCTCTGAAGGTTGGATTGCAGGAGGAGCTATGCAGAGATATGATACTAACAACAGTCGCTGGACCCGATGGGGTCAGAGATGGAAATACTCTCATTTGTATCTGCATCTTCAAACTTCCTCTTCATCCTGTCCACATCTACTTCAGATGGACTCAAAGACCAAATGGATGATGCAGTGAATGAGGGTCTTGAGTGGTATTAAGATGCCAAAAAGGGCGATGGGAGCAGAGAGGTGATAGTCTCCGACAATAATTGAGGTGAATGTATCCGGGGTGATTTTTCAGATCTAGGTCTCTGATCCGAAGCAGTCAGATTGGACTTTCTAGGTTGTTTTGAGGGGGAGCTCCAAGGACAGAGCCGAAGTAGAAGGTATTGGCGGATCAGGAGATCTTTTGCAAGACTCTTGAATGAAAATCTCCTTTTTTGTCCAACCTTTTAGGAGTTTGAACCCCAGAAGCCACAGATGCAGGTTTAGAGGGCAGCAAGCCCCTAAGAATTAGCTTATGTTTATGATCAATTAAGGCATGGGAGTTAAATCTCTTACAAATGTTGCAGTTGGAGTCAAGATGGGAAGGTTCTAAACAGTATGCACATTTTGAATGTGTGCCAGAATTGAGAATTTTGCAGCCACATGCCACACATTTTTTAAACTCTGACAGTTTATCAGACATTTTAATGAAAATATGGATATACCAAAAGAATATGGAAGAAAACTTCTTTTTTTTTTAATATTAAGAAAGAAAAATTACCAACAATGGAAAAGTGTTAGAAAAAGAAGCACTTAAAAGTACTATAAAGGGACAGGATACCAGTGATGGTAATCAGGATTTCTCCAAGTGTAAAAAGATATAACTATAGATACAAGAGTTAAAGGGTGGGAAAAAAGTAAAAGTACTGTAAGAATTATAGAGAAAACAGTTGACTCACAAAAATTCTAAAGTCTCATTCGAGAGTTTTGCAACCTACTTCCGAACAATATGCCGGCAAACAAGATCTGAGGTATGTTAAGGTGACTAGGGCATTATGCTTAAAGGGAGGAGCAAAGTATTTTCACTATTTTGTGATCTGGAAGAAGCAGCCAAGTCAGATCCAAACCCAACAGTTGAGGAATGAACGAAAATGACATCAGATTTAGTTTTATTCCCTTTTTAACCTAGACAAGATATCCCTAATTTTGACTCTGGGTAGGATATTGTCACAAGCTCCTTTCAATGTCCAGGAAAGTTGTGTCTATTTTATGTATAACACAGTCATCAAGGTCACAATGTCTGCCTTATGAACTTTTGCATACAACTTGGTTCAATATCATTCCCACATAATTTATTATTATTATGGACTTTTTCCACCTCCACAGTATGATAACTGATTTAATATGGTTAGTGGAGAGAGAGGAAAAATAGTTTGGATTTTGGAAATGGTGAAGGAGTACTTCATTTCAAAGGGCTTTAGATGCACAATATAATGAATGTTCACAACAAAGAACACAATTCAACTAACTTTCAATATATTTCAATTACTTTTAAGTCTTCATAATATTTTAGGATCTAAATCTAACTTTGTTTAAGACCACACCTAATGTTAAAAAATTATTTGATGGGTATAGTAAAGGTAATACAGTGACATCATCGCATAATTTTAATCTTAAGGTTAAGAAAACTGGGACTTCTAAGTGCGGTTCATGTAAAAAGTATCCTTTTATTTCAGGATCAGAAAGTTTGATGTCGGACAACGGGCTTGGTTCCACTATCAAACCTCAGAAAGGTAACTGTTTGACCTCTGGAATTGTCTGCATTGCTATACGCTCAGTTGCGTTAGTTTTATATAGGAAAAACAGTACATACGCTAAAAAAGAGAATGCATGAACATCTGTATGACATTCAGAATAAACGTCCAAATAGTGCCCTTTTCAAACACTCACAATCATGTAGTAAATTTGTACGTTTTAAATATGGTATCCTGGAAAAGGTAGATATTAATGCCTGGGATGAGTGAATGGGAAATGAAATTAGAGTACAGAGAGTTATAAGGGCAGCTGAGATTGAAATTCATCACCCCCCCCCCGGACTAAATGAACTGAAAGTTGTGAGACTGTACACCATCATAGGTTCACAGGTTCATACTAGGCTATCTGCCCTAGGGCATTTATAAGCCTAGCCAGAATGTGTTTGGCTTTCGCCACCCATTTTAAATTAATTTTGCTATGCCCTTTTTTGAGGTTAGTATACTGTGCCTCTGTCTAACAGTGACAAAGCAGTGATACCCGGGGTAAACCTACGATCTCCCATCCACTCATCAAGATTCCTCTTGAAGAGAGTCAGTGAGGGACTCTGCCTAACCTGGACTGGGATTTTATTCCAGAGTGAAGGGAGCCTCTGGGTTATGAATCTGTCCCTCCAGCATGTCCTATTTATTTCAGTGCTGAGGTTCAAGTCTCTCGAGCGTGTAGCTCGATAGGATTTGGATTTTCTGAGGTGCAGCATGTCCATTAATTCCGGGTTGGACATGGCTTTATATGTCAGGCACAGATTGCCTCTGAACAGGCGGTGTGCCACTGAGTAGAGCTGGAGTTTCTTTAACCGGGCAGCATATGGCATCTGTTTGAGCCCTTTGATCCTCTTGGTGAGGTACTTTTGGGGTCTTTCCAGTTGCTGCAGGTGTCTGGTAAGGTACATCCCAAAAGGGGCATTGTACTCAATTATGGGCCTGATGAGGGATGAGTAAAGAGGCACGATGACCTCCCCTGATCTAGATGTGAATCCCTTCATGATTAGGTGGGCTATATAAAATGTTTTTCTAACCACTTTGGCCACGTGGTTGTCAAATGAGAGATTGCTATCAACTTGGGTCCCCAGGTCCCTAATTACTTCTTCTGTACTTAATGGATTACCACCTATGTGGTAATTTGTGGGCACTTTGTTTTTGCCAAAGGGGATGACTATACACTTTTTGGCGTTTAGCTTGAGGCCATGGCTCTGGCACCAGTTGTCTGTTTCTATGAGGCCCTTTTGGAGGATGCTTGTGTAGTCTGGAGAGTCGATTATGGCGCCCAGTTTGCAGTCATCTGCGAACTTGGTCAGCCACAGTCCTTCCGTGTTGGCCTGTACCTCCAAGAAATATAAACCGAACAAGAGAGGTCCCAGGACTGAGCCTTGTGGGACGCCACTTGTAACTGGTTTGGAGTCTGACATGACTCCAGCAATTCTAACCATGTGGGTTCTGTCCTTGAGCCAGTTTGCAACCCATCTAGTGACATAGGGGTTTATATTTAAGCTGGTGAGCTTATCTATAATGCCCGAGTGGGGTATTGCATCGAAGGCTTTTGCGAGGTCCAGGTAGGCTGTGTGGACCACCTTCCCCTCATCAATGGCCTTGGTGACTGTTTCAAAGAAATCAACCAGGTTTAAGAGGCAGGATCTGCCCTTAACAAAGTCGAACTGGGTAGGATCCAGTGTCTGTAGGTCCCCAATATCTTTATTTATGAGGTCCATGATGATCCTTTCCATAGCTTTGCAGACCAAGCTAGTCAGGCTTATGGGGCGATAGTTTCCAGGATCCGTTGAGGCACCACCTTTGTGGAGAGGGACCACAGTTGCTGTATGCCACTCTTTGGGTACATATCCTGTAGTAAGGCTGAGATTGAACAGTAATTTTATGTTTGGGTTTAGCTCTTCTTGGAGTTCATGTAGGATGCAGCCCGGAACACAGTCTGGTCCCATTGATGTTGTGTTTTTTTGCTTTGGAGAGGGCAGCTCTTACCTGAGCATCCGAGATGTCAGGGGGGGCAGCACTCTGCTGGGATAGATATTTGCCCTTTTGGTGGGGGGGGAGTTTGCACTGAACCTGTCAGCTAGGATGTTGGCAATGTCTGTGGGTTCAGTGTATTTTTTGTCATTTTGGACTAATTCTGAGCATATCTGGCAATTACCACCCAGGTTCCTAACATAACTAAAGAAAGCCTTGTGATTATCCTTAGTGTCCTGTGCAATTTTTCTCTCGAAGCTGGCCTTAGACGATTTTATGAGTGCCCGTAGTTTTTTGCTAATACTGATCAGAGATGCCTTCCCTTTTTGGAATTTTGCTCTATCATTTAAGTAGCTTCCTCCTTCTATTGTATAGTTTGTTTATGGCTGGGGTCCACCAGACAGGACGTCTGCCTTTGGAGGATTGGGTCTTGGTTTTGTTTGGGATCGCATGATCCATGTATTCCTGAAGGTGTTCATAGAATGCGTTTATAAAGGATTCTGCGGTCTGGGCTGTATTTTCCACAGGCCCGGGGGCTTTGAAGGATTCCATCTCGGTTTTGAGGAGTGTGAAATTTGCTTTAGAGAAGTTTTTCACTGTGGTTTTCTGGGCAGGGGGTGGTGTCGGGATGTGAATATCCGGTGAGATTAGTTTATGGTCTGATCTTACCAGTGAGGGACACACTTCTGGTCTGGAGCATAGAGTCCCCATGTTGGTGATGATCAGGTCCAGTATGTTTTCCCCTCTTGTGGGAGTGGTAACAAGTTGTTCCATAGCATTTGAGTTTATAAATTCTAGGAACCTTTAGGCTAGGGTGTTGGAGCTAGAGTAATGCTCCCAGTCTATGTTTGGGTAGTTGAAGTCGCCCAATATAATGGTGTTTGGAGAGACCTTCATATTTTCCAGTGTTCTCAGGAAGGCCGAGTGGGGTTCCTGGGTTAGGGAGGGTGGTCTGTAGCAGGCTATAAACTGGAAGGCAGTTTTACCGACTGTTAGCTGCACATGGATAGTCTCTTATGCTTATTGCTGTGCCACCAACCTGGAGGTGTGGGTATCTTTGACGAATATTGATACTCCCCCTCCTTTTGTGGGTCGGTCTAAGTTTTGGGGCCGAAAAGCATGGTATGAGGTATAACCTGGTAGTGCTGGGGTGCTCTTGGGAGCCTTGAACCAGGTTTCTGTTACTGCACAGATATCGATGTTCTCCATTCTAAGGAGAGTTTCGAGTGCGTGCATCTTGAGGTTTAGACTTCTGGCGTTGAGTAGCATTACTCTTAGTTTCTTATCCCTTGTGATACCAATTCCCTAGTCTTGTACAGTGCACCAGATAGTTTAGGGATCACAAGGCAAAGGTCACTAATGCAAATAATGGCATTCCAAATCTGTCAACCACCAAGACTCTCTGTTAAGGGCATAGACAGAGGAGCTCTGTTCTGTAAGCTCCTTTTTGGTGGCTGCCGCCACAACCATCGCATCGATAGAGACACCTTTGCTCCAATGTGGTCTATCTTTCAGAGAGACTAAAAATGTGTCCGGTCTACGGGGGACCAGTTCGACAGAGTCCAGTTCCTTCCATGCCCTGCAAGAGACTAGGTCGATAAGCTCAATGGCCGGGGGAATCATCCAAGACACAGATGGGCCAGAATCAAAAGCTTCCAGGAATATTGACTTATCAGGGGCTGGGTAATCTGAAGATCAACCACCTTTCTGCTTAAGGATTTCCAAAATATCTCCAAAGGCAATGTCATTAGGTGGTGATCTGGGGGACCAACCACCATTCTGCTTAAGGATTTCCAAAATGTCTCCAAAGGAGATGTCATTAGGTGGTGATCTGGGGGACCTTTCCCCTTCAAAGTCAGTATCTTCAGTGAGGGATTCCATAGGGAAATCTAAGTGCCTCCTTTTGCACATTCTCTTTTGATGAGCCTCCAGTGGGATGCTCTGGAGAAGTGTCCAAAGATAGGGGCTGTTCCTCTATGGGGACTGTCTGGACACTGCTTTATACTGTCCCTGTGGAGTGGATCTGAAGGGATCAGAGCTCAGAACCAAAAGAGCTCGGAACCAAAGTGGGATAGGGTGTAGGATCTCAGAAAGTATGAGAGAACCAGATCTCTTGAATGAGAAAACACCTTCTCCATAACCTTGAAGGCCAACGGACCCCAGGAAGCTGTGCACAGCCATACTGGAGCTGAAATCTCCAAGGAAGGCAAGCCACAACTCTGACCAGATCCGTGCCTTCAGGAGGGAGCTAGACCTGAGCTAACACCTAGGCTCCAAGGGGCAAGGAAGGCACCGACAACATCGGAGTCTATCCCAGCTCCACGGATCCAACACCAACACTTCTGCGCTCAGATTCATCTTGATCCAAGGCAACAGCAGAACTGGTCATGGATATAGTAGGAATTAAAGACATGACTCTCTTCATCTCAGACACTGGTACTCTCAGAATTCTTGGATCCTGGGGCTTCAAAACCGATGGACGAATTGGAGGAGGAGATACAATGGTGTATGAAGTGGACAAAAGGCTCATGGATTCAATGGGAGACAGAGACAGAATAACCCCCATTTGGATTTGAGCTCAGAGGAACTTACTCATCATCTTATCCACTTCCGTTTAAGAGACTCCTGGAGAACCTGATGGATTAGGTGGTCGAATGAGGTCTGAAGTGCTTTCTCTGTGTTTGCATAAGAGGGAAATGGAGCTGAGGAGAGATAGGACCTACGATGAACTCGGATGAACAAGTTCTCAGCACCCAAGAAACACCAGATATCGGATCTGATTACTTCAGATCCGTGAGGTGCATGGGAGGACCACTACATATTACTATCAGATCTGAAGCCTTAGGATCCATAGATTTTTTTCTGTTGCTCCAAAGTGAGGTCCAAAGACCTTTGTATTTTTGTGGTGGCTATGAAGACAACAACGTATTCTGAGACCTTGGCAGTGATCTTTTCCTGTGCTCCAAAGGAGCCTTTGAAGATTTACTGGGAGTTTCAGCCCCTGAGGAAGAGGAAAATGAAAGTGGTAGTAACCCCTTAAGGACTAGCTTGTTATATGTCTGTCAGTTATAGCCCTGGAGTTAAATCCTGTGCAAATGGTACAGTTTGTACCCAACTGCACTGCTCCTAAACAATAAATGCACTCCCTGTGGGCATCTGAGTTTGGGGTTTTGTGCCCACTTATTTGCCAGCATTTTTATTGCATTTTTACTGCATTTCTTATACAATTTGTTTTATACCTTTTTTTTTATTCATATTTTGATGCAAGGGTATGACAGACATTTTGATTTATTTTATTTCTTACAAAGAAATATTTTTAGGATTCAGATCCAGGTGATATCAGCCCTGTTTTTATCAGCTTGATATCTAGGTATGTTTAAGTTCAATAGTTTTTTCAGATAAAGACTTTATAAAATCATATCTTAAAATGTTTACTTTTTTGGATAATATTTCATATACTTCTATAATGAAATTATTCCATTTTTTTAACAAACATGTAGGATTTTAATTGGCAATTGATGTATAAAAGGAAGTGATGCCATGAAATTGTTATTCGGTTGAAGTCCTGTTGATGTGGGGACAAAATCACCTAATCCTTGTATTTTTAATTAAATATATTTTATTTTATATTGTCGGTGTGCCACTACTTCCCTAGCACCTTGCATGCTATATAAATGTATACTTCTAATCAAAGATCTAATTCCTACCATTGGCAAAGAGCTAGTAAACTGCATCTTTCTTTTCTGTGCTAGAGTGCCCTTCCGGGTGGGAGCATTACTGTAAACACAGGGTAGGTGTTTTTGGTGCAGAACAAAACAATAACTGCTCCTGGAAAATACTGGTGTGTGTGTGTGTGTGTGTGTGTGTGTGTGTGTGTGTGTGTGTGTGTGTGTGTGTGTGTGTGTGTGTGTGTGTGTGTGTGTGTGTGTGTGTGTGTAAATCATCTTGGTCAGCTTTCAGTAACTGTAAAAAATGCACTGCAAAGGTAATGGGCTCATTCTGAGGTGGCTGAAATCCTGAGGAGCCAGTGACTAACTGTGATCTGTAGCTAAACAGTATAAAAAAACATGCTGTTGTGCGGCATGTGCTGGCTAATACCCAAAACAGCAATGAGCATTTATCATGTGCTTTAAGACCAACTGCCACTTGAAAATTACTTTGTGGTCAATTGTGGAGATTGAAAGACTGTAGCTTCTGACCATCACATAACAATGGCAATGGGACTCATTTCTGCAGCCATTCATCACAGTGCCAATTACAGATTTTAAAAGCAAGCTGGAAAAGATGGTTAAAGCCATGGGTGCTTTAGCATACCACTAATGTGTAGGAAGATACTAAAAAGCAGTCACAGAAACCTGGTTCAAAGCTGCAGAGAGCACGCCATCATCACCTGGTTACTCATCCCATCATACATTCAGACCCCAAATTGTGGGCAGTAAAGCCAAAGGAGGTGGAGTTTCAATATACATTAAAGATGTACACACCTCCGGGCTGGTCAAACAGTACGACACACAGGAGACACTCCAGGTGCAGTTAGCCACTGACAAGACCCGTATTTAAATCAGAGCTAGCTACTGGCCCCCAAATTTGACTCAAGATGCCCAATCCACCTATCTGGACCTCTTCAAATCTATCAAGATTTAGCCCTTTACCTTGATCCTGGGTGACTAACTACCCAAATATAAACTGGAAGAACTACTCATGCCAGAACACAAATGCCCAGATATTCCTCGATTCTGTCCATGCAAACACCTTGGAACAGCTAGATGATACACTCACAAGAGGTGATATATACTTGGACTTGCTATTAACCAACATGAGTAACCACAGCAGCATCCCTGGTAGATGTCACTTTCAAAGTCACTATCTCACCCAACCCCCTCTAGCTAGGATCAAACAAAAAAACTTCTCCAAAGCTGATTATAAGCTCCTGAGGCACGATATAAACACCTTCACAGCCCCCTCCCCTCTGTAGGAACTTGCACTAATATCCAAAACTACACCAAAGCACTATACAAGCATTTATACAGATGCATGGAATCAAGAATACCCAACAGGACTAAATCGCCCTCCTCAAGGAACAATAACCCATTTTGGTGGACATCGGCAATAAATAAACTTTATAACAAAAGGAAAAAAATCGCTGTCCAGAAACAAGAAGGAGCAGGTAGGTGCCCAATTGGAAGCAATCTCTACTTAGCCTGAACACACAAATAAGAGCACTAGTGAAATCCTCCAAAGCAAACTTAAGAGTCCAAAATTGGCCACGTCTTCTAGAGACAATCATAAGGTCTTCTTCACATATGTCCCCAATCTCAAAGGAAGCACCCAGATCTGCTCAGACACCACATATACAAATGCTGTAGATATGGTAAACTTGCTAGCTGACAGATTCAGTGAAAACATCACCCCTCTCGTCTCCCCCATCAGTAAAATCAGGACATCCCCAGTACCGGACACCTTCATCTTATATCTAAGGAACAGGTCATCACTGCTCTCTCATAGTCAAAAAATACAGCCTCCATGGGACCCGATAACATCACAGGCTACATCCTACATGAATTCAGGCAGGAACTTGCAGCATCATTTGGCACCCTTTTCAACCAAAGCTGGAGTACCGGCTTTGTCCCAGCTGAGTGGAGGGCAGCCATTGTCATTCCTCTGCACAAAGGTACAGCGTCCACCGATCTGGGAAATTATAGACTCATCAGCCCAACTAGCCTGATCAGCAAGGCCATGGTACGGAAAGCTTTCTACATGGCTCACCTCATAATTAAGGGTAACTCACTAGGACAAGGAGGTCATAACATCCCTGTATTCTTCCCTTATAAGGCCCATTATTGAGTACAACTCCCCTTTCGGCATGTACCTCACAAAGCACATGCAGCAGTTGAAGTGACCACAGAGGTTCCTCAACAGGAGAATCCAGGGCTTCAAACATCTACCATACACAGGCTAAAAGCCCGGTCTCTCTACTCAGTTTCATACAGATTCCTCACAAGTGACCTTTGTCTGGTATACAAAGCAATCTCAGACACTGCCTTGATGGGACTGTTGCATATCCACAAGTTAAGCTCCACTCGAGTAATCTGCACAAGCGACCTCAACCTGGTCTGTGACATCAACGGGACTGGTTGGTGGGACAGATTTGTGTCCCCGAGACGCCATCTGTGGAATAGAACTTCCTTCTCCACATCAAGTAGAGGACCTCATTACCCTTTCTAAATGCAACCTGGATAACTGGATGGGAAAAAGAAAATACACCCCTGGGATTCTACTTGTGCCCCAGTGAGACAGGGGCATTAGGGTGCTGAGCTGTCTACACATGGGTTAAATTCTTGGCTGGCCTTATAAGTGCCTCAGGGCCATTAGCCTAGTAACCTCCTCTGAAGATGGTATACAAGTTTAAGCAGTTTAAAGGGAAATCCACCACATTATTTTGTAGTGCTCAATTCTAAGATCAAATGAGTTAAGAGTTGAAGTCAGAGTCACATAAGAGTCTGACAAACTGATGAGCCACTGGACTTAACGTAACAGGGAAACGGTAGCTGAGGTTGGAAAAATTAATGCTGCGTACTTATTGCAAGATGATATTAGAAGTAGAGTGCAAAAAACTATAAGCTTTCACATAAAACGTGTGTGTGTTTGAAGACCTGTAATCCCCCCCCCCCCCACTTCATTCCTATTTTTAGTAGTTATTTACATAACTTACAACAACTGGCAGTTCCAGTGCTCATCAGCTACAGGACTAAGACCAGCACAACTTAGCCCATAAGTAAAAATTTTCATAGGCTATCCAGGACCCTCCCCTTACCTACAATCCTCTGGGAAGAAGGACCCTTCTAATAAGCTTGTGCAAGGCAACAGCCAAAGCACAGAAACAAATATACAAAAAGTTAAGTACAAACAGGAATCTACTTTTAAAGCTCTCCAGGGCTAGGCTGAGGGGGTGGCAGGAGGGAATGGTGATCTGGATGGAACTACCAATCCAGATCCATAGTTAAGCAAGTGTATTACTTTTGTAACTGGGAATGGCTGCAGTTCCGAATCCCAACATAATTTCTTGGGTGGATCTACGTGAAAGAATTCCAGAATAATGGGAACACCAAAGAAAGACCAGAATCTTCGAGATCATATCCAGTTTGTAGTGTCTTGCAAAAGTATTCACTGATGACCACACATAGGTTCATACTAGGCTATCTGCCCTGGGGCATTTATAAGCCTAGCCCGAGTGTGTTTGGCTTTCGCCACCCTTTGATTTGAGTTTGCTGTGCCCTTTTTAAGTTTAGTTTACTGTGCCTCTGTCTAGTAGTGAAACAGAAGTAATCCCCGGGTTAAACTTACACTCTCCCATCCACTCATCAAGATTCCTCTTGAAGAGAGTCTGCCTAACATGGACTGGGATTCTATTCCAGAGCGAAGGGAGCCTCTGGGTTATGAATCTGTCCCTCCAGCATGTTCTATTTATTTCTGTGCTGAGGTTCAAGTCCCTCGAGCGTGTGGTTCTAAGGGATTTAGATTTTCTGAGGTGGAGCATGTCCATTAATTCTGGGTTGGACATAGCTTTGTATATCAGGCATAGATCACCTCGAAGTAGGTGTATGCAACTGAGTAGAGCTGGAGTTTTTTTTAACCGGGCAGCATATGGGATCTGTTTGAATCCCTTGATCCTCTTTGTGAGGTACTTTGGGGTCTTTCTAGTTGCTGCAGGTGTCTGGTAAGGTACATCCCAAAAGGGGCATTGTATTCTATGATGGGCCTGATGAGGGATGAATAAAGGGGCACTATTACCTCACTTGATCTAGATGTGAATCCTTTCGTGAAAAGGTGGGCTATGTAGAAGGTCTTTCTAACCACTCTGGCAATGTGGTTGTCAAAGGAGAGATTGCTATCAACTTGGGTCCCCAGGTCCCTAATTACTTCTTCCGTACTTAATGGGTTACCAACTATGTGGTAATTTGTGGACACTTGTTTTTGCCAAAGGGTATGACTATACACTTTTTGGCATTTAGCTTTAGGCCATGGCTCTGGCACCAGTTATCAGTCTCTGTGTGACCTTTTTGGAGGCTGTTCGTGTCAGCTGGAGAGTCAATTATGGCGCCCAGTTTACAGTCATCTGCGAACTTGGTCAGCCATAGTCCTCCTGTGTTGGCCTGTACCTCGGAAAAGTATATAACGAACAAGAGAGGTCCCAGAACAGAGCCTTGTGGGACACCATTTGTAACTGGTTTCGAGTCTGACATGGCTCCGGCAATTCTGACTCTGTGGGTTCGGTCTTTGAGCCAGTTAGCAACCCATCTTGTGACATAGGGGTTTATATTTAAGCTGGATAGCTTATCTATGATGGGGTATTGTGTCAAATGCCTTTGCGAGGTCCAGATAGACTGTGTGGACTATCTTCCCTTCATCTATGGCCTTGGTGACTTTTTTCGAAAAAGTCGGCCAGGTTCAAGAGGCAGGATTTGCCCTTGACAAAGCCAAATTGGGTAGGATCTAGTGTCTGTAGATCCCCAATGTTTTTGTTTTTGAGTTCCATGATGATCCTCTCCATGGCCTTGCAGATAAGGCTAGTCAGGCTTATGGGGCTATAGTTACCAGGGTCCGTTGAGGCACCACGTTTGTGGAGTGGGACCACTGTTGCTGTATGCCATTCTTTGGGTACATATTCTGTAGTGAGGCTGAGATTGCACAGCAGTTTTACGTGAGAGTTTAGTTCTTCTTGGAGTTCATGTAGGACGCAACCCGGGACACCATCTGGTCCCATTGAAGCAGTGTGTTTTGCTTTGGAGAGGGCTGCTTTCACCTGAGCATCTGAGATGTTAGGGAGGCTGCACTCTGCTGGGATAGATATTTGCTCTTTTGGGGGGAAGGGGGGGGGTTTGCACTGAACCTGTCTGCCAGGATGTTGGCAATGTCTGTGGGTTCAGTGTATTTTTTGTAGTTTAGAATCAGCTCTGAGCATATCTGAGAGTTGCATCCCAGGTTCCTAACATAGCTAAAGAAAGTCTTGTGATTGTCTTTAGTGTCCTGTGCAGTTTTTCTCTCGAAGCTGGCCTTAGAGGATTTTATGAGGGATCGTAATTTTTTGCTAGTACTGATCAGAGATGCCTTCCCTTTTAGGGATTTTGCTCTATCATGTAGTAGCTTCCTCCTTCTGTTGTACAACTTATTTATGGCTGGGGTCCACCAGACTGGACACCTGCCTTTGGACGATTGGTTCTTGGTTTTGTTTGGTATAGCATGATCCATGCATTCCTGGAGGTGTCCATAGAATGCGTTTATATAGGATTCTGTGGTTTGGGCCGTAGTTTCCACTGGCCCGGGGACCTTGAAGGATTCCACCTCTGTTTTGAGAAGTGTGAAGTTCGCTTTTGAGAAGTTTTTTCACTGTGGTTTTCTGGGCTAGGGGTGGGGTCGGGTTTTGGATATCCAGTGAAATTAATTTATGGTCTGATCTTACCAATGAGGGGTATACTTCTGGTATGGAGCATAGGGTCCCCATGTTGGTGATGATCAGGTCAAGTATGTTTTCCCCTCTTGTGGGAGTTGTGACTAGTTGTTCCATGGCATTTGAGTTTATAAATTCCAGGAACCTTTGGGCTAGGGTGTTGGGGCTTGAATAATGCTCCCAGTTTATGTTTGGGTAGTTGAAGTCACCCAATATAATGGTGTTTGGAGAGATCTTCATGTTCTCCAATGTTTTCAGGAAAGCCGAGTGGGATTCCTGATTTTGAGACTGTGGTCTGTAGCATGCTATAAACTGAAAGGCAGTTTTGCCCACTGTTAGTTGCACATGGATGGTTTCTGATGCTTCGTGCAACGCCACTAAGCTGGAGGTGTGGGTATCCTTGATAAATATGGATACTCCCCCTCCTTTTGTGGTTTGGTCCGAGTTTTGGGGCTGAAAAGCATGATATGAGGTATAACCTGGTAGTGCTGGGGTGCTCTCTGGAGCCTTGAACCAGGTTTCTGTCACTGCACAGATATCGATGTTCTAGAGTGCGTGCATTTTGAGGTTTAGCCTTCTGGCGTTTAGCAGCATTACCCTTAGTTTCTTGTTCTTTGTGTTTTCTATGGAGGTGGGTTTGTCTTTTGAGCCTTGCCTAAAAAAGGCACTATGGGGGTGGCAAGAGCCTTTGCCAGTATCCGAAAGTCCAGGGGTGACAGGTGCAAGCCGTCCCTAGCGAAGCAACATGGCTTGTCGAGCATGTCATCCCAGGCTGACAGGCACTGGATCCCCTTTGAATGACACCAAAATTTTAGCCAATTGTTAAAATCAATCATTTTGTCTTTATACTACTGCATCATTCTAGGTGAGGGTAAGATGCTGCTCAAGGTCAGGGTCATACCGGCCTGGGCTACATGATCGGAGAGCTCCTGTAAGTCTCTTTTCATGTAGTCGAGGGAGGTACGTCTCAGGTCATTCACACCAGCATGTACTATGAGAGTCATATTTGTACTTGCTTTGGAGTGACCTGAGTGCTTCTGTTATGTGGCGGATTCTAGCGCCAGACAGGCAGCTCACTGTGACTTTCTCCTTGTTCAGCCTGGTGAGCGGGACATCAGTGTGTCTGACTATAGAATCACCTATTACAAGTGTATCAGGTGTGTTATTCAGCCTTAAGGGCTGTGACTGTTTGGCACACTGACTTTGTGAGCTATGTGTTGCATGTGTTTTGCTATGGGGTAGCGTTTGCTTGGATGTCTGCTTTGGAGGTCTCTGCTGCTTAGGTAGATTTTTGTTTACAGCCTCCAAGTATGTTTTTGTGTGTTTGGTTTGCTGTTGTGGTAGGACTATGCGAGTCTGGATTAGTGTTGTGTGAGGTTACCTTCTCCTCCTGACTGGTTACACCAGTTCTGAGGTGAGAGAGCTCAGCCTCCAGTTTGGCTATATGGTTGCATCTCTCACATATGTTTGAACCTGTTTGGAGGAGGAGAGGGTTGTCCGTGTACATGAGGCAGTTGTAACACTGCCTCAAGATTCCCAGATTCAGCAGCTGGACTGGAGAGGAAACCATTAACTGACTATTGGACATGCTAGAGTAGTAAAGGGAACTTTTTTATCACTTAATTAAAAAGGACCAATAGGGGACAAGGTAATTTTGGAGATTATATGAGGATGTAGTGCTTTTAGTTTATTAGTGCTAGATTGTAAGATTGCTTATTTGGGCAAGTGCAGGGCCTTAGATTGACAATAGGGTGTTTAATTTGAGAGGTAGAGCAGTTCTAAGGGAAAAAGTGAAGAGCAGACTTTGTGGAGCCGGAAACAGTTTAAACCCAATTAAGTGGCGCTGCCCGATGCTGCGTTATGCGCACAATCACGCAAAGCCGCACTACAGTGCGTTTTTATGCAGGGAACTTCAAAGAGCTAGAAATGGCCCAAAACGGCCAATTACTACAAGATTCTTGTGCTGAGGTCACTCCTTCAGGGACAGATAGGCTGCTCAAGGATCCCCACTCCCACTGGTGAGCAAAGAAACTTCCTTCTATCCAAGTAAGGAAATGGGCAACAGAGGAACTATCCAAAAGTCCAGAATACAGCAAAGCCTGTACAAGGGACTATTCTAGTTTAGGAAAGGCGGGAAACAAGGATTTTTTTTTTCTTTTTCAGGAAAACAACAGGAGAATTACAGTATAGACAATGCACATGCTAGCGCACTTGAGTGGGCAGCCTCAACAGTTAAATACAACAAACAAACTTTTAAACTAAGTGCAGGTAATAAAAAACACAAAAACAAGCTTATTAACAGTTAAATCAGCAGTGTAAACTCGCTTTTCGGCGAGAAAGGACGGTCGCACAGGTAGTAACAGAAAAAATATACTTATATCTTGAAAGCAGTCACTCTCTTCATTTCTCTGCTGCTAGCACCACTCTGCAGGACCATGAGGATCTGCTGCTGAGTAGGATAAGCTGCATAAATATTATCCAAGAATGCTTTCTTAAAAAAAAGCTTGAGACACCGCCCTAAGCTGGCTCATTAAGATTCTACTATGTTTCCTAACAGTAATGTAATGCAATTTGAAAAGCAATTTGGAGAGTGAGAGTTAGCCTTGATAACTTGCACCTTAAATTCTTGGCTGAATAAAAGTAACAAAAGATGAGAAGGTGAACCACAAGCACAGCAACACACAGGCATTAAGCTCACCCACAAGCTAATGACAGACTGGCACTGGGTGTTAGGCATACCTCTTAACTTCTTAGTGCAAGAAATCTGGACAAAGCTAAAAATAAAGGGAGGAAAGAGGCCCAAAAATATGGAAGTTTTTAAAAATATTACTCCTATAAAGTTGATGAAATAACAGGGTTTGCATTTGCATGCACTTACTGAAGGGTATGAAGTCAAACTCAAATGACCATCATTACTTAATGATTTCAATCCTTTAAATATTTTTCCAGAAAACACAATTTTTAAAAAAAAATGACAGGAGCAGGCCAAAAATATGCATCAAAGATCTGGACAGTTGAGAGCTATGGTGTTAGGGTACCAAGGGTTTATCAATGGAGCAAAAGTTAGTGAGAGGCCTGCAATAGGCCTGGTATGGGTTTCAGACGGTTTACTATCATTTTTCCGATCGCTCTTTGTGCGATTTATATTAGTGTGAAACTACCGTTTGGTAGAATTGGAAAAGCAAATGTCAAAATGTAGAAATTTATAACAGCGAATGCAATACAGCATTCGCTGTTGTGAATTTCTACATTTTGATGCAGATCGCACTATAGTGGGGATTGGGAAATGTACCCTTTCCCTCACTATAGTGCAATCCCGGAGTTTGTATATCTAAGTAGCAAGGGATGTGGGGGGTGCAGGGGGGCTTGCCCCAATGCAAACATGTTCTTTACTGTGCAACGCGCACTGATGCTGTTCCTGGAAGTGTGGTGAATGTTCGAATTATGTCAAATTCAAACATTCATCACTTCCGAGTTCGAGATTTTTGTCATTCGCTGTAGTGAATTTCGTTTTTAAGTTTCGTAGAAATGATAATTCGCCTACAGTGAACTCGACAAAATGAGAGTAAACTGTCAGACAACTCCTTTAATAGTGCAATCTTACTTATGCATCCTAGGCACCAATTAAAAATACCAATCAGTGGTGGCCATGCTCCAAGATGCAAGACCCAGGGCAGCACAATCAGCTAGACATTCTTTGACTGGGGCTTACTGGCCCACACAAACCTGGGGTACCAGTCCCAAGAGAAATGTCTCCAAACCACAGTACACTGGACATATGCCCACGTCTCGGGGAGCTAACTTCTGGGATAATACTAGTCAACAAGGGTTCTAGTCAGTCATATGACAACAGGGTGGAGGAAAAAAGACTTGAGGAGGCATTTTCCCTCCATAGGCAAGTGTTATAGGCATGCCTCAGCAATTACCAAGTTGCTCAAATGAAGTCGAGGACTGAGTTCAGGCTTGAAGTTGTGCTAGCCAATGAGAGCACTGACCTAAATAAATGCAGTGCTGGCTGAAAAACTGGACTTCACGGAGGCTTGGGACCAATGCCAACCTCTGAGTGCTTGCCCTGCTGGTGATAACTCAGACAAATGCCTTGAGCTGTGAGAAGGAACTTCCTGATAGTCTTCTTGTGAACAGCTACTGACCAATGTCACTTTGGTAAAGTAAGCCAAGAGTCACTCCCTCCACTTAACACTTAATAGTCAGGCTGAACCTATGGTACAAGTGGCAGCTGTCAGCATCATGTTCTTTCCTGTGCAGATCCTGCCTCATGATTCAATAGCCACAGGAACACTTATTTTGATTACATTATATGTGCAAATAGGACTTTACTGAAAGAAAAAGACTCAGATCCAATCTCTGCAAATAGCAAAATAATGTCAAGCGCTAAAAATGAACGATCTTTGGAAGCTAGCATATTACATAACGGCATACATTAGCTGAATATGTGGACATTCTCAACAGACACTAAAAACGTGCTCAAATCTGCCTGCTGGAGATGTATAACTTAACCTAGAACTCACCAATGATCTTAAAGAGATCTTTAGATCTAGATCTAGATCTTAAGAGTTAAATCAATTTTTCAATCTATTTCTTCAAACCAAAATTAATACATCTCTCTGGAGTGAAGGGACTTTCTTTCACTGGAACTTACAAATCCTGCTGCAAATTAACTTTTCTTTTTCCTCAAGTTTTCCGAATTACATTCCCTGTAACTAAGTCTTAACTTTAACTAATGTTACACACTATCTGACTTTAGGTACAATGTACTTAAATAAAATGCTCCCAATTTTCTCTAAGTGCTCCTCTATTTACAACCCTTTTACAGGTTAGCAAGCTGAATACAGGTTTGTAAATGCTAGCAGAGGAAAGGAGAAAGTATTCTGCTTTCAAAATAAAGTAGCTTGAGACAGCGCCAGCATACCTCACCTGCCCCTGCAATGCTCTTCCAAACTGAAAAAGACAAATGACCATCTCCAACTGTTAAATGAAATATGATTAAAATCAATAAAGAAACAGAGGAATGGGCTTCCTTGCATGTAATTCTGCACACAGGGACAGTGCAAGGGCAAGGTCCCGTCAATACCTCAAGCCGTTATATAAGCAAGCTACTCCTGTTATGCATACTCCAAATGCATCAAGAGAAAATTAGCTTTTAACAAAAATGTATAATATTCTAACTTTTCCTAAGTATTAACCATCAAACTGACTGAGACTTCTAAGCAGATAAAATAACTCAAGGAACGTCCTCCTGTTCTTACCACAGACTAACAGGGGAAAAAGCACCCTCTTTCTGAGGCACATTACCACTCACCTAATACACTGCCATGCACCATCAGTTACAGTTAGCACAACAGAATTAACGCTAACGCAAAAGTATTGGATTTTACAAACTTGCAAATGTGAATACTTTAAAAGTATTTATTGGTGCAGTTTATTGTACCTGTTTAAACAGCAGGGAAAATCACAGCAGACTGTGCCCCAATATACTTACCAGTTCTATTCCTTGAGGAAAGGGATTATCCTCCCAATCCTTCTCTGGAAAACGCTGAAGTATTCGACCCTGGCCATCACTGCTACCTGTTGGAGAAGGAACAGATTTAGTATTTTAAAAGAAAATGCTTTGGCTAACTCAGACAGTCTACTGTTTCATTAATTGAAGTTACACTAATCATTCTTCCAAACTAACTTTTTCAGTTTTACTTGTAATTCAAGACAACTATAAAAATACGACAGCAAAAGCAAACAAGTTGCCACTTCCTACTCCAAGCCTGTGTGGCAAACAAGCATCTTCCGTCACTTTACAGGATATAAACTTTCCTGATAAAATGCAACACAGAAAAAACTCAGTTCATCAGAACACAGTAAAAAGTACATTAAAAATTCCAGAATTATAATGAAGATTTAAACCACACAAAAATGTGAATTGCTAGAGCTGTTTTACATCGTAAGTGCAACTCTACTCAGTCAACCTGTTCAAGAGGGGTGCCTCAAGTTGCTGCTTAGTTGGTTCAGTGGTAGTAATACTGGCATGGTATGCCAGAAGTCTTGTGATCGAAGCCCAAATTAAGGCCACTATTAGCCTTTCACTTCTAAAATTCTGCAAAGTCCAGGGAAAGGCTGCAAAAAATATCATTCACTACTCAAATCCCACAAATACAAACGCATATGAAGATATCCTCAAAATACATATCTGCTCTCTATAGATAAAGAACTTCTGTCATCCTTGACTACACCTCTTCGATCCAAATTTAGAGAAACGTTTTAATGAAAGCAGGCCTGCATAGCCATGGAGGCATCTCACTATACAAATCTTCATCTATCATGTATTAATAACTCAGGTGCAATCAATTCTTTCCCATCTCCACCTTCAAAATGCAGTACAATCTACCACAGTTCTGCTCCAGTACATGTAGTTAATAACCACACAATAAATGGCAGCAACATCTTTCTAACTAAACTTCAGAGAACCTCATGAGTACTATCACTGTTATAATACAATATCCAGTGACACACCTGCAAATATAAAAGCATGGGCTACATGGAAGTGGATATACAATTTATGTACAAAAAGTTGATTGCCAGCATCTACACAATACTGGGTGTCAGCAAATTAGTAGTGAAAATGTTTCTTTTAGTGAAGACAAACCCTCACAACTTCCCATACAGAAGGCACCACCCCCTGTACCCCATGATTAATTACTCCAACTCAAAGTTCCTGTACACTGGAGATATTGCAATTCACTGATCACAGTCTCAGTCAGAAATCATAATCTCCAACATCAGAGCATTTTTCAAACCTAATGATTACTTAGAAGTGGACAAACTACCAAATTTTCCATCCATGTGCAACTTAGGAGTTTAATTAAGAAAAGTAATACAATGTGCAAATACACTGAATAAAGCATGTTTTACCAGTTGTGTGTATGGTTAGCAAAAATGCTCTTCCTTGTGCAAAACATTACTAAATGAGAAAGAGATGGATGACAACAAAAAAGCTCCTTAACGAAGGCTGGTACGTTGTAGAGACTCTAGCACTACAACTTAAAAGAAAAAAAAAATATGCACAACAGTACCACTGCAATCAGCTGTTTTTATTTTCTCACATGTCCATACTCAATTTCTCCAATAAAAACTTACTACAGACCAAAGTAACAGTGGAGCAAACCATACAGTAGTAGTCATCAATTGCAAGCTTCATGTGCACACAAACACTAGCATGTGCACCAGGATAGCTTTTATCTTTCAAATGTGGAACAGAACCTTACAAAAGTAGACATATTCCTTCTCCTCTGTGTTTGCAAACTTTCTGTAACACGTATATGTCACTAGGCTTGCAGTGGGAAGCAATACTCACCATCTCTGTGCAAGATATTTTATAGGTTCATCGGTACATACTAGGCTATCTACCCGAAGGCATTTAGAAGCCTAGCCAGAATGTGTTGGCTTTTGCCGCCCCCTTAGATTAGTTCCCTGTGCCTCTGTCCAGCAGAGCCACTGCAGCGATCCCCGGGGTAAACTGTTTCCCATCCATTCTTCCAGGTTTCTCTTGAAGAACATTAGCGAGGAGCTCTGCCTAATGTAGATGGGAATCTTGTTGCAAAGCATGGGAAGTCTCTGGGACAGGAATCTATCCCTCCAGCACGTCCTACTTACTATTGTGGTAAGGTTTAGATCCCTAGAGCGTGTGGCTCGAGGGGATATGGTTTTCTTTAGGTGGAGCATGTCCATCAATTCTGGGTTGGACATGGCCTTGTATGTCAGGTAGAGATCACCTCTGAGTAGGCGGTATGCAACAGAGTACAGCTGGTGTTTCTTCAGTCGAGCTGCATAGGACATCTGTTTGAGGCCAGTGATCCTCTTGGTGAGGTACTTCTGTGGTCTTTCCAGCTGTTGCAGGTGTCTTGTGAGGTACATCCCAAATGGGGCGTTGTACTCTATGATGGGTCTGATGAGTGATGAGTAGAGGGGCACAATGACCTCGTGATCTGGATGCGAACCCTTTTGTGATTAAGTGGGCCACATAGAAGGATTTTCTAACCACTTTGGCAATGTGATTATTAAAGGAGAGATTACCATCTACTTAGGTCCCCAGATCCCTCATTACACCTTCTGCATTTAGGGGACTACCACCTATGTGGTTTGTTTTTTTTCCTAAGGGGATGACTATGCACTTTTTGGCATTTAGCTTGAGGCCATGATTTTGACACCAGGTATTCGTCTCAGTAAGACCCTTTTGGAGGATGTCTGTGTCAGCCGGAGAGTCAATTATAGCCCCTAGTTTGCAGTCGTCCATGAACTTGGTCAGCCATAGTCCTCCTGTGCTTGCTTGTACCTCTGAGAAGTATATGCCAAACAGGAGGGGTCCTAGGACTGAGCCCTGGGGTACAGCACTTGTAACTGGTTTAGAGTCGGACCTGGTTCCCACAACTCTCACCATGTGGGTTCTGTCCGTGAGCCAGTTGGCAACCCATCTTGTGACATAGGGTTTATGTTCAGGCTGGTGAGCTTGTCTATAATACCAGAATGGGGAATGGTGTTGAAGGCCTTTGCGAGGTCTAGGTATGCTGTGTGTACCACCTTTCCCTCATCTATAGCCTTGGTAACTGTCTCAAAGAAGTCCACCAGGTTTGGAAGCCATAATCTGCCCTTAAAGCCAAACTGGGTAGGGGGTCCAGTGTTTGGAGGTTCTTAATTTCTCTGTTAATGAGTTCCATGATGATGTGCTCCATAGCCTTGTAGACCAAGCTAGTCAGGCTTATAGGGCGATAGTTCCCAGGGTCTGTTGCGACTCCACCTTTGTGAAGCGGAATAATCATTGCTGTGCACCACTCTATGGGCATGTAGCCTGTGGAGAGGCTGAGTTTGAACAGTGTGTTTAGGTGAGGGGTTAGTTCGCCTTTGAGGTCGTGTAGGACGCAACCTGAGACACCGTCCAGTCCCATTGATGCTGTGTTTTTGGCTTTGGAGAGGGCTGTTTTAACCTGAGTGTCTGTGATTTCAGGGGAACTACATTCTTCTGGTATGGTTATGGGCCCTTTTGGGGGTGAGAGACAGGTGAAGTTTGCAATGAACCCGTCTGCCAGGATGTTGGCAATATTGGTTGGTTCAGTACATTTTGTGCCATTCTGCACTAACTCCAAGCAGATCTGATTGTGGTGACATGGTTTAGGTCCCTAGAGTGTGTAGCTCTGAGGGATTGGGATTTCTTTAGGTGTAGCATGTCCAACAGCTCTGGGTTTGACATAGCTTTATATGTTAGGCAGAGATCACCTCGAAGTAGGCGATATGCTACGGAGTAAAGCTGGTGTTTTTTGAGGCGGTCAGTGTAGGGCATTTGTTTGAGGACAGTAATCCTCTTTGTGGGGTACTTCTGTGGCCTTTCCAGCTGCTGCAGATGTCTTGTGAGGTGTATATATATATATATATATATATATATATATATATATATATATATATATATTTTTTTTTTTTGCAGTTATATTTGCATGTGTCCCACTACCTGCATATCTTCAATAACTGTACAACTATATTTACCCGTACAGATTGTGACATTTTTTTTCCATAATATTTCTTTATTGTTTTTCATTATTTTCCACAACAAAACAATCACAAGAGAGTACACTGGTGATAATTACGGTAGTACTAATAACAATATACTTGAAACATATTTGCACTATTTACATGAATGATTTCATATTTCTTCTTAGTGATAGAGAAAAAAGGTTGTTTCCTTCAGGGTTAATATCTTAGAATAGTGACTTCTAAAACATGATCTGCTCCCATGATGTAAGCTGAAAAAGTTTCCTCAGCCAAAATTTTATGCCAGAATGATGTTGAAAATCTGTTCCCATAACTTCAGATAATAGGGATTATTGTTTTGTTTGTTTAGTATTAACTTGTGGGCTAATATATGTTTTATCGCTAATATCTTAAAATTTTCCCAAGAGGTTTTAGATGGGGTTAACCAGTTTGTAGCCATGTAAAGTTTCATTAGTAGAAAAATATTAATGAGGGTGGTCATTTGGGTTTTAGATAGGTTGTTTGGAGGGATATGTAAAATTGTAAATTCCCAAGTAAGCGTTGAAGCTTGGTATCCAATTTTTTGTAGTTGTAGTTTAAGGGAGTTCCAACGTTTAAATATACATTTGCAGCTCCAGAACATATGTAAAAGGTCAGCAGTTTCATCTTTACAATGTGGACATTTTGGTGAATTTCTAGGGTTAAATTTATGCAAGCTAAGGTGCGTGTAATATGCATTATTGTATATCATGAGTTGAGTGAAAGTTAGCTTCTGAAGGGAAATAGATTTTACCGTTAAATTGAATGCTTGTAATATTTTATTTTCCTCAATCAATGTTATTTTTTCCCTCCAATAATCAGACAATAGTAGCTGGTCTTGAAATTTCATGTCTTTTAACAATTTGTATGAACAGGTTATAGATTTCCTATTTTGAAGAAGGGCTTGCCATAGTGTAACGCATTTCATTTAATCATCTTTATTGATGGATATGTTTTGAAGATAACTTGTGGACATTTCTTTGATCTGTCTCAAAATCAATAGATATGATTTAGGAAGGCCCAGTTGATGTCTTAATTCATGAGCAGAACAATTTAGATATGGATATATATCTTGTAGTGTTAAGTTAGTTATAAGTGGGAACCTTTCCAGATCTATTAGTTGGTTATTAATTTTCAGGTTAGGATTTTTATGTATAGGTTGTAGGATTAACATATGGTGGAAGAGATTTACTGATCTAAAGAGTTTTTGTGTTAATGATGTATAGTTTTTAATGTGTTCCATTAGATTATATGTTGTAATGTTTTCACTATTTAAAAAAGGTAATGCTTTGTGGTTTATGTTAAAACTTTCAATATGTTTAAAACTCAATCTTAACCAATATGGGGACTAATTTTTACTTCGTGAGTCATAGTTTGCAATTCTTAATGTTACTTTACAAACAGCGAATGCCAGAACGCTACAATTCGCCAAAGACCTCACGAATAAGTGCGTGTTCAACATATACCACAGGGAAAATAATGATAAAATCAGCTTTAATCCATATATTGTTAAGCGCTTTCACTCACTAAACCGTGAGCTTCCTCAGAACATTCAAATTGTAAATCCAACAAGTTTAAATACAGCTGTTTGGTGCCAAAATCCTTTTCAAATCCTTAAAGCTGTATGCTGCTAAAAAAAACATATCTTTGTTAAAAAACTTTTTTGGCAGCATAATGATACAGTCTGTGTATAAAAATATAAAATATTAAAAATATATATCAAAACTAAAGTCTGTCTATTTAAAATTCACTACATCCATCAGTTCCTAATTTCTAATAATGGTTTAACTGATATATAGTTGTTTAATCCTGGTGGTGTTGAGGCATCTGTCAGTATTTGCCAACAGATTTCTTTGTATGCCAACGTACTCTTGATGTTTCCACCCCTAGGATTACTAACTACTATTTCTAAAATAGCAAACTTAAAATGATGGTTTTCGCCTTTACAGATTATGTGTTTAGCCAAAGCATTTTTTTGGTCTTTCGTCCTTATACTATATAGGTGAGAATAAATTCTTTTCCTAAAATTTTGCTCTGTTTTACCTATATAAAATGAAGGACAGACCATACATTTGGCTAAGTATACCAACATTTCTGTATTACAATTTCCCCGTTTAAAATATATTTTCGTCCTATTGTAATTTTTTAATATCATCTCTGTCTCTTCATTAATCACAGTACATTGATGACATGTACCACATTTGGTTGTATGTGCAGGGTTTCCTATCTTACTTCTTTTGTAACCTCTCTCTAACATCATTTTCAAATTCTGACCCATCTTATGAACAAATGTCGGTCTAGGGCCTAATATTTCTAACATTTCTTTGTTAGTCAATAATGTGCGCCAGTTCTTACTCATAATTTCTATAATCTGATTACCATGCGGACCATATTCTATAATACAAGCCCTACTAAATGACTTTGTATTTGTACTTCTATTCTTAAGAATATCGCTGTCTAATGCGGTATTATGCTTCATTCCTAACAGTGGCAAATATTTCTTTCCCCATTGATTTATTACATATGAGCTCTCTTTGTTCATCATATCTTTATTATATGCCCTTTCACTAAATAATGAAGTTATGTATTGCACTTCTTCTAACATGTCTGAGTAACTTGAAGTCATTCTCACAGACCTAATGCACTGTCCCTCATAGATGTTTCTCAGACTTCTTTGGGTGATTGCTGTCGTAATCAATATACGAATTAGAAAAGGTTTCTTTCCTATGTATATTTGACTTAAAGTTGTTGACTTCCCTTGTTACCAAGGTATCCAAATATGCCACCCCTATTGTGTTACTCGTAGATGTAAACTTCAAAAAGTCATTACTTTTATTTAGGTATTCCAAAAAGTTGTTGAATGTGATCTGGTCACCCTCCCATATGACATATATGTCGTCTAAGAAACATGAGTAATATTTAATGTTGTCAAAAAACTCACTGTTAAATATTACTGTTAAAATATTACTTTCTCCTCCCAGTCCAACATAACCATATTTGCATAAATAGGTGCACATGCTGCCCCCATGGCTACTCCTTTAGTTTGTCTAAACATCTCACCTTCATAGTAAATAAAGTTGTTATCCAATACTATGGACATGAGTTCAATAATCAGCCTAATTTTGTCCCATTCCAAATCACTGTGTTTATAAATACTATCGGTAAATGCCTCCATTCCCTGAATCTACATGAACAGATCTATTACATCTATAGAGGCAAATATGGGGAAAGAAATATTTGCCACTGTTAGGAATGAAGCATAACACCGCATTAGACAGTGATATTACAATAGGACGAAAATATATTTTAAACGGGGAAATTGTAATACAAAAATGTTGGTATACTTAGCCAAATGTATGGTCTGTCCTTCATTCTATATAGGTAAAACGGAGCAAAATTTTAGGAAAATAAATTATTCTCATGTATATAGTATAAGGACGAAAGACCAAAAAAATGCTTTGGCTAAACACATAATCAGTAAAGGCGAAAACCATCATTTTAAGTTTGCTATTTTAGAAATAGTAGTTAGTAATCCTAGGGGTGGAAACATCAAGAGTATGTTGGCATTCAAAGAAATCTGTTGGCAAATACTGACGGATGCCACAACACCACCAGGATTAAATGACTATATATCAGTTAAACCATTATTAGAAATTAGGAACTGATGGATGTAGTGAATTTTAAATAGATTAGTTTTGACATATATTTTTAATATTTTATATTTTATATACAGACTGTATCATTATGCTGCCAAAAAAGTTTTTAACAAAGATATGTTGTTTTTTAGCAGCATACAGCTTTAAGGATTTGAAAAGGATTTTGGCGCCAAACAGCTGTATTTAAACTTGTTGGATTTACAATTTGAATGTTCTGAGGAAGCTCACGGTTTAGTGAGTGAAAGCACTTAACAATATATGGATTAAAGCTGATTTTATCATTATTTTGCCTGTGGTATATGTTGAACACGCACTTATTCGTGAGGTCTTTGGCGAATTGGAGCATTCTGGCATTCGCTGTTTGTAAAGTATAGTTATTTCGAATGCTACCTTTTGGTTCTGTAGTCAATTCTTAATGTTCTATTGGCATTTATGATTAAGTAGTAGTTTTCAAAATTAGGTAGATCTAATCCTCCTTTACTTTTCGGGGTCATCACTTTATCATAAGATATTCTACTTTTGTTGGATCCCATATAAACTTAGCAAATTCAGTTTGAATTTGTTTAAAATATTTCTTGGGTATTAGTATCTGAGAAGACATAAAAATGTATAGTAATCTGGGTAAAATATTAATTCTAATGATCAACACTTTTGCTAAGGTCGGTAATTTCAGATTTTTCCATCTCTTTAAATCACATGATATGTGCTCCCAATTTTAATATTATTAAAATAAAAAATTTTGTTATCTGTAGAGAATGTAATTCCTAGATATATTTGATCTTTTCCTCAGGATTAATTTGACCTACCAGTGGTAAAAGTGAGAAAGGTTTCGGAACTCTTAAGGGAAAGATATTGTTTTTAAGGTTTATGTTATAGTTTGATATGAGTGAAAAATCATCAATAGCGGATAGTATTTTTTGAGTGTCCGATACTGGAGTTATACAGTATATGTTAAGGTCATCTGCAAAAGCCGACAAGGAGATTTTTGTATTATAAATTATTGGGGCATTATGGTAAATATTTTGTTTGATGTTTAAGAAAAGGGGTTCTAAATATATGTTAAATAATAGGGGAGACAGAGGGCATCCGTGCCGTGTACCATTTCTGATTTGAATTCTGTTAGACCATGTTTTATTTATATATAAAGTTGTATAAGGGTTATTATATAGTGCTTGTAAAGTCAGGATAAATTCTTGGGGTATATTTAAGTAGGGTAAGATCTGGAATATAAATTTAAGTTGACTCTATCAAAGGCCTTCTGTGCATCTATGATAAGTGCACACATGTTTAGATTATTTTATTTCGCATATGAAATTAATGTGTGAATTGTTAAAGTATTATCACTGGATAGTATAGATGTTAAGAATCCAGATTGTTCATTAGAAATAATGATACTAGTTATTTTCTTCAGTCTATTGACCAAAATAGATGTTAGGATTTTGGTGTCAATATTTAGTAGTTATTTAGTAGTGATATGGGTCTATAGTTGTCAGGGTTCTGCGTATCTGATTTATCTTTAGGTATGAAAATTGTTTTGGATGCATTAAAATGAATATTATTAATTTTATTTACTATGTAGTTTAATATAAGTGATAGAATTTGAGCAGTGATAAGGTAAAATGTTTTATAAAATTCTGCGGTAAGTCCATCTGGACCGGGAGATTTGTAAGGTTTCAATTTCTTGATTGCTGCTATTATTTCGTCCATGGATATTGGTTTTATTAGATCATTTTGTAGTTTCTCATCAATTCTCGGAAAGTTAAGTTTTTGTAGGAAATTGTTATTACTACCACTTGAGTCTCCATTTGTTTGTTCTCCATATATTTGTGAGTATATCTTTTCAAACACCTTTATAATATCTTCATTTTTCGTATAGATTTTATCCTTGTAGAATATTTCAGAAATTTGAGAAGGTGTTTTAGACTGGTTAATAATTCTTGCTAATGCTCGTGACAATCTTTGAATATGGTTAGGATAACTTGCAAGCATTTTTGTATCGTGAAATGATAGTTTATTATTTTGAATCAAAAAGAGGTCTTTCTGGCATTTTAATAACTCTGTTTCAGTTTGTGTATTATAGTTTTTTATTAAGTCTTGATCTAGTGATTTAATTTTAACCTCTAGTATCTGGTCTTCTTTAAGTTGTATTCTTTTATAATAAGAATCTTTTTGGAGAAAAATACCTCTTATCTGGGTTTTAGCTGCTGCCCATTCAATATCAGGCGGGTGTTGCTGTTTTGTTAATTTTATTAATACTGCTTTAAGAATGTCCTGGATTTCGTGAATTATTTCCTTTTTATTTAAAAGATTTGGGTTTAAGGACCAGTTGTAACCTCAATGTGGTATGTTACTTCTACTAGGTTTAGCAATATGTAGGGTAATTTTAGAGTGGTCAGACAAGTACCGGACATGAATGGATACTGAGGGGTCAAGATTGATTAGTACTTCTGATATTAGAAAAAAGTCAATTCTTGACCACATTTTATGACAGCTAGAGTAAAACATACATTTAACTGGAGTCTTTGAGTTAATACCAAATTTAAAGGGATCATATAATTTGAAATCATCTTTAAGTTCGCTTAAAGCTATAACTGCTTGATTATTGTATGTTAGCTGTGAGCAAATGTAGCCTGTTTAGGATTTTGATAAGCATTCCAGTCCCCTCCTATAATTATATGATTATTATAATGATTTAAGATGGGGTATAATGAAGCAAAGAAGGAATGCTGATTAGAACATGGTGCATATATATTGAGGAGAATAATGGGCTTGTCATAAACAGTGGTTGAAAGAATCACATAGCACCATCTACCTTCATTACCTATTTTAGATTCTATAATCTTGTCTTGATATTGATCTTTAATGATTATTGCTACTTCAGCACTATTGGTTTTGCCTTCAGAAGCTATTATTTCTCTTATCCATTTTTTTCTTTTTATTTCCGATCATTGTTCATTAGTTAGATGGGTCTCTTGAAGTAGTATGAAGCTTGCCTTAGCCTGCAGAAATAAATGAAGAAACAGTTTCCTTTTTTTCATGTTCTGGAGCCCTTTAATGTTCCATGAATCTATTTCCCACATTCATAAAGTTTTATTTTGTGCTAGTACTTCTGTAATTTGTGTAAATATATTGAGTTATGATGAGTTCTTATCAAAAGAATATTATGAAAGCATTCTACTATTCCCGTCCCATCCCTGTGCCTACCCACTAATCTCCTGGACCAGGAATTTAACAGGACCCGAGAAAATTTAGGTTGTGTATTTTTTTGTATTGGTATTAAGTATATAACTTGTATGCAAAAGAAGAAAAGGAAAAGAAAACTTGTTGGTCCTGCAAGGCTTAGAATTATTTGTCCAAAACCTAACCCACTCATTCCCTAATAAACATAACCTCCAACTCCTTAGTTAAAATTATTTATATATTGTCCAAGTTAAATATTCATTTACATCTCTCTTGTATCCAAGTAGACTCAGGGAAAAACAATTCACCTCGCTTACCACTCTTAATATTTGAGATTACCAGGTACATGATTTATGTCAATTAAGTTCAATAACTATTTATAAAAAGTGAAAATATGTATTCTTCTAGTATAAAGTCTATGTTTGTATATGGTTATTTCTCCCCTAGGCCAGACCCTTATCTCTAAGTGTACTTTATCCTGTTATGATGAGAATTTTCAGACTCTATGTTTCAAGTAAACAAGAAACATGAACTCCCCCATCCCCCCACCTCACTGACTGTGCCTGCAATGTTAAGTCTCAAAAGGCAATGTATTAAGAGAGGTCTTATGGCAACTTACCTTTGCCACATCTTAGACATTCCTCAGATAATGATTTTAATAGAAACTTGTTAGGTCCTGGAGAAAACAACGTATAGGCATATCCAATCAGGTAAAAACACAAATATTTAGCAGATAAAAAACAGATAAGAAAAGTCTTAAACAATACTAAATAGCAGAGCATATATGTTACCGTAGAGCAAATTAACATTTTTACCCTATTTTGTTGAATCATAGTAAACTATTTAATAAAGGTGTGACTTGTGAATGTTTCCTTATCACCTTAGATTCATAAAATTATGAAGTTTTGTGCAAGTTTGATAGAGGCATATGTTTAAAAACCCAACCAGAATGTCCTTATCATTATTAATACAGGATTAAACAAGTTAGGTCAATAATTAGGCGGGTGTTTTATATCTCTTTGTACAACCTTTTTCATATTTAGTCAAGTAATACCCTGTTCTTTTCCAACTTCATTAATAAGTAGAAACCTGATGGTTTTAATTCAGGAAGTATGTAAATTTGTGATCACCCCCGATGAGTTAGGAAAATAGGTGCTTATGTATTTATAAATGAAACTGAGCTGTATCCAACTCCTTTAGTAGGTAAGTGTTACACTCCATATTTTAAAATTGTCTTACAATTTTGCAGGTTAACTATTATTAACTTAATGACTCTAGGTTTAATATGATTATTGTTTTGTTTAGAAATATCAACTACTATGTCTAAGATATGGGTGTCGCAAAAGCCTATTCAAAACAGATGTCAGTCAAGTGGTTTTGATTTACAAGAGATCAGTGACATTGATGTTACTTAAATCACATATTAGAGGGATTATAGCTAATGTAGCCTAAAGGGAGTTAAAGACAACAGCAGACTATATACTTATAATTAGAAGTGTATTAGCGAAATAGAGTAGCTATAATCAATTCTTCTAATCAACCCTGAATATCATAATTGATCAAAGTAGTAACCTATTATACAGGTAATTGATACCTATCATTGATCAATTACTGTTTTGATAAGGTTTAAAGCACTAGATATTCGTATGTGGAAACCTCCTGCTATATTTCTAGGTAGATTTTTATTTTAAAAAGATTTGGTATCTTAAGAAAAATCATTGTGTATTGTGTTTTTATATATAAACAGTGCAGCATTAGAAAGCATGTATATCTCACTCTGGTGTTTTTAAATTAGTTCTAGTTAAATTTCTTTAAATCTATAATTCAGACAATAGTGTAATGTTAACTTAGGAGGATGTAATATTTACCATTGAAAGAAAAAAGGAACAAAAAGCTTTAGTTTGTGTCAATATAGTCATATGGCATCTGAATTCACCAAACTCCACTATGCATTCTTACAAAACTCTTAAAGTATACTACAAGTATTCTGTATTGCTAGTGGAGTGGTATAAATAACATTTTGTACAACTCGCTGTGTAGTTGATTTTTTGTAACAGTACAAAACTTTTGTTTTATTTACAGCACTTTAAAAGCTCCCACGAGCTTTCAGATCGCTAAGCCGACTGCTTAGCTTCTCGAAGGGGGATCCAGTTTACCGACGGACTTCCAGAAGCGCCACATCTTGAAGCCAACCTCTATGGTAATATCTTCATGTTCAGTTCCTATCGTGGGAAAACAGGATGTTAAACAGGTTACATACTTCCTGTTAAGAGTCTCGGGAAGGTCGCGCCAGACCTAGAACATGGCCTAGGGCAAGGTAAACACCAGATATAAGGGAGATGAGACCTCGGCTGTTGTTGAGAGAAGTATCTGACCTCTGAGGTAGTGCAGACCGCATCAGAACTTATAACTAGTTCTCTGTGTCCGGAATGGATTTGAAAACCAACATAAAGGTAGATTTAGCTTCTTTTTTGTTATTAACTGAATATTTGACCCCATCGACCATGAAAACTAGGTTATTTGGATACTTCACTTGAAATTTAAGCTTTTTGTCGATCAAAAATCTGCAATAAGGAGATAAGAGCTGTCTAGCTTGTCTGATTTGGAGAGGCAAGCACTGGGCTATAGAAATTCTATTATTATTCCAGAGTACAGATCCTCCATTTTTCTTTGTAGAAATGAGTATTCTGTTAACATCTTGGAAATTGAGAAGTTTGGCATAAACGGGTCTTGGGGTATTTGAAGCTTGAGCTTCTCTTAGGGCTCTGTGTGCTCTATTATTATTTGACGTGCAGATTTTGAGTCTTTGAGTAGAGTTGCAAATCTGAATGATGGATGGAATCAGGTCATTGTGCTGTATACATTCCGGCATGCCTCTAAGGATTATATTATTTCTTCTAGATCTTGCCTCAAGATCAATAATTTTGGCTTGCATAGATTGTATGTCAGCTTCATGTGAGTCAGCTTTTTTCCCCTAGCAGAGCTATTTTATCTTGATTCTCAGAGATTTTGGCTTCATATTTGTCCATTCTTTCCAATATTTGGTTAACAGAAGTTCCAAAGGATTGCATTTGGTTGGATAATTCTTTTATAGCTTCTTGTATAGGCTATAAGGCTGCTTTTAAATCTTCCACGTTTGCCAGTTGATCCGATTTATTTTTATTCCCTGTTTTCACAGTTTCTTGCTGCTTTGTTATTTTTTTTGTCTTTTAGAGATAAAGTCTTTTTCAGGTGATAATTCTGAGAGTTTAGCTTTTGTTGTTGTAGTATCCATGTTTTTATCTTCTTTTGACATTTTGCTAAGGTAGAAGCTTTTGAATTGTAGCTGGATATGAAAAAGGTGAATGCCCTAAGCACACGGCTTCTTCCCTTGGGACTGTTTCCTGTTCCAGATAATCTGTTGTAATCTTGATAAATTTGTTAAATCTTCGGGTTCATTAATCCTTTTTGTGTTCCTGGATAATGAGTAGAGTTGGTAGATCAGAAAATTGTTGTTGTAAAGGTCCTGGTATTCCTCTGGGTTGGTTTTATTCTCTGGGTATTTGAGGAGCTGTAGTTCAGCAGTGTTTACAGAATGGCAGCCATCTTTGTTCATGCTCATAGATTGTGACATGTGACCTTGTCAAGCTTCACCAATCTAACTAAAACATGCAAGCAATGGATATATCAGAATTACCCAAAGCTAGCTAGCTATGCTCCACTTTCTTCATTAAGAAGCAAGTCAAAGCACTACAGTACACTAAGTGAAGGACAGAAAATTTTAATGAAAACAAAAAAGTCCTCTAATTCCATTTTTTATGGAAGATGAATAAATCGGATACTGAGCTAGTCAAATTTAGCAAAATGAATCAACAGCTGATAACAGTAGAAGGTGGTAGTACATGAAACAGTCAAGAATAGGTTAAGGGTAGCATTACATTCAAGATTCAAAGTGAGAAGGTACTAAATCATGCAAACAAGAGAAACAAATTAGTCACAACTTGAAAAATGTTACTCATTTTACAAAACAAAATCCAGACCTAGAGCCAAGCATAATCATTATCAACTGACCTAAAGGCAAACAATGTAGGAAATCAAGATGCAACAATACAGCCCAATGCTGGCTCCACAAGGTAGAATGTCACAGCCCTGAATATGCCCCAACATACCAAGTTTAGTTAGCGTCCCAACTGCTGCAGGAACCAGTTAAGGAAGAGAAAAATGAAGAGGCTAAACTTGCTCACCTCTGTGGGGGATCAAGCTTAGACCACACCCACTTTGACTTCTGGAGCAAGTCAGGATCTGGGAAGAAGTGTCAAATGGACAGGCAGTGTTATTAAGCAAGGCTTCTGAAGAGACCATCCTCAAAGAGGTGGGGGTGACTCCCTCACAATATTCCACTGTATGCCCACACTACCATGTTAGCAAGAAATTCTAGTAAGAGATTGCAGCCAGACCATCTCACAGCAACAAATGGTACAACTGACCTCAGTATAACGAACCATCACATGTACACTCCCCTTGCAAATCATGAAGCATTCAAGCCTATGGAAACTGTGAGGCTGTTCCCCATTCAGAGAAACAATATTCACCTGGCACAGGGTCAGGTCTTGGCTATGCACATAAAGAACTTCAGCAAAACAGGAAAATAAAAGTAAAGCCAGAGAATAAGCAGGACCTACAACCGAAGGAAAATGGGCTGTCTGGATGGACTTCACATTAAAGCACTGCTGAGCAAAGACAAAGATGAAATGAATGTGTAGTTACTGAAATTCAATTCATTCTATAAGTGAAACACAGCTTAACTGATAAAATTTACGTATGAACAAACAAAAAAGTGCACCCTCATATCATCCACCTTTTACTCTGGGATTTATGCATCATCACCGAGCAAAATTACATGGACTGCAACTTCATTTTTATACAGATGAAATTCAACTTTATTTTGCCCTTGATAGCAAATCATTGACATGAAGTGCTTTAATGCCTTTCAAAAACTGCAGACTAGCTGGAACAGAATGCAGCTTCCCAGCTCTAAACTCCACAAAGAATGCAGGCTTCTTTTACAACCGTAAGATCATAAATGAAAGCACTTTACAGTTCAGAAAACATGTAAAAATTCTGTGGGTTGCTCCTGGCAGATGCTTGTCTTTTCTAGAATCCTTTGACTATTTCATCATACTGAAATATCTTCTAGATTACACACACACACCTGCTACCATCTGAGGGAGTGCCAATCCTAGATGATGCACTTGTAACACTATGCTTGAAATATTTTAAATCGCCTTCACTTAAGGACTTCAGGGTAAGAATGTTTTGTTTATTTCCACTGCATATTTAAAGGTGTTCATCTCTTAAGAATAACTCTATGGAAGGTACGAGGATTCTACAGGAAGGCCTTTCCCAAACCCACACTGTCAAAGCCACTGCCTAAAATTAAATGCCAAAAAATGTACAATTACATCCTTCAGCAAGCATGACATTCCTTGAAACTATCACATCAACAACACACCTCTGAAAATTAACCCAGTAGTGAGGGACCTAGGAGCCTGTGTGAACAGTGAACAGTTACTTTATCACCGTGTATCCACTGTTGTAAGGAAGCCATTTTTCATTAGCAGGTCTAGGGAGGTGATCATTCCACTGTTCAACTTCAGTATGTACCTCTCCAAACACCTGACACACGTCAACTAACCAAAATGCTTTCTCACCAACAAAATCAAGGGCCTAAGTCACAAAAAATACACTGATAGCCTCTCAAAGCCCCATCCCTCACTTCAGTATCTAGGTTACTCGAGGGATCTCGGACTCACTTACAAAGCTCTACTAATCTCATTCCTTCACATGTGCTAAACATCCAAACATCCACAAGTCCAACAGTGGCAGAAACACCTGCTGAAGAGACTTCAATCTTTTCTGCAAAATAAACAGAACACGCCTGAGGGACAGATATGTCTCAGGGAATACCATTTCGCTGTAATAGTCTTCCTCTCCACAGCAAAGTACATAATTTACTATATTCACCTGTAATTCTGGATGAGTGAATGGGAAACCACAAGTTCACCCCTGGGTTGCCACGCTTGCTCCTTATGGACAAGAGTAACATGTAAAAGTCTTCCTGCCCCTAGGTTATTCATACTCAATCTAAGAGGCTCTGAGTTAAATGTACTAACATTATTAGGGCTAGAAAATTATTGGGAATGCACAGATAGGATTCTAAAGATCCTAATGGATCATTACCCTAGTAAGTACCTATGATTCAATGTACTACATTTGTACTACTGTCTTGAACTGGTTGCCTGTGAAGGGATAATCTTCTATAAGGCGAACTTGCTAACTTACAAAGCCCTAAATGAACTGGTTCCTTAAACCCCTTCACATCAAGTGCTGATAACTTGGCACAAGAGAATGCTCACAACGGTGGGTAATGACATAACTTAGATTGCCTTTTGATATAAATACAATTAAATAAAAGTTTACATATCTCACAATCATTAGAGATTATATTGTTATTACAATTAATACACTAACATATTAATTACACAAAGTATCTAAAATTGAAATTCTCACCAAGAAGTGACTAGTCATTTTACTTATTAGTATGCTGTTTCACTTCCCTCCCTCAAACATAAGCTACGGTTGGAGAATCCATGGCCTACTCAGCCAATTTTAAAATCTGATTAAATTCCTCAAGGTTTGTTTTCTCTTGCAGATATTTACAAAATTAAAAAAAATGCTAACAGGACACAAAACAAATCTGTACTTAGTGGTAATAATTGTAAACAATGCTTCTGCAACAATTTTTCCAAATTGCCCTTTTTTTTTGCAGCAAAAGTTGCTACTTTCAGGACAACAGATGCATCTTTGTAAGCAGTCAGAAAACAGTTTCCTAACTTGTTTAAAAAAAAAAAAAGAAAACAGTTTCCTTAAACACAAACAGGCAGAATCTGTCAGAAAGCACAGGGCAATTATTTGATCACTAACCTAACTTGCCAATGAGAACCATTCTAATGCGTCTGAGAGCATGAAGCAGAAATACATTAGTGTGTCCTTTATTTCACTTTTTCACGGTTAACGTGTCAGTAAAAAAATTTGATTATTTCTGGAATGGGAGGTGGGAAGTCAAACCCTACATGATAGCAAAACCCAGCTACTTTATAACTGATAATATGGTTACACAGGAGGGGCATCATATGTCTCCAATAACAAATTGCAAATACATTACTGCAACTGTTATTACTTTCATTATGACAGCAGTGAAATGCCCTGTTTGGGTAGAGAATTAAGGTTGCTTGTAGAGTGAGGGGTGGAGAGGCAAACTGTGTGTAAAAGAAAAGAGCAATTAAGGGATCACTGTCAAAAGGCTGATGACATGGCTTGTCACAGCAGGAGTGCATATGTTCAAAATCAACAAAGTGTGGTCGTTTACATAAACTTACCACAACAGTAGAGGTTTCAACAATCACTGCTACCATAGCTTTAGCTATATATGGATTAAATCCTGCTAAAGATGCAACTGGCCAACTTCCAAAGCTTTCATGGCACTTTCCACATGCCCAAACAGCTCATTTGAGATGAACTGGCTAAAAATCAGATTTGGGCACCAAATCCTTCAGAACTTTCTTGCCAGACAGGGAAGATATAGCCCTGACAAGGACTTTGCTAGGAAAACAAAAAATAAAGGTCCACACCTTAACAATAAAAACATACAAAAATAAGTGAAATGGAGGGAGGGAGCGGCCACTGCAACATCTAATGTTAGGTGTACTAACAATTTTATTACGCTCATACGAATCACTGCTGCAGTAGCCTTAACTATACGAGTAGATTACCATAGCGGAGATTGACTGATTGGGAGGAGGATGGATGAGGGTCCAGGAACTCTTTGAAAAATGGTCCTAGTTATGCCCATCCAAGACCTGGAGAAGGAATCTAGTTTGCACCGTTTTGTAAAAGCGTGTAGAGAGCAACAAATTGCTGCTTCTAGAATAATTTTAACAAACAAACCTTTGCCAATTTTTTTTATTTATTTACTTTACATTTATTTACTGGGAAAGTCTGACTGGACAGAAACCCATTTTCAACAGAGGCCCAGGAAGAAAAGCTCAAACATAGTAATGATGCATAAACTTAGACACAGAAATGAATTTTATGCACTGGTAAGAAAAATGACAAAATTGTAATTAAAGTATTATACAATAAATATTAAAAACAGAAATTGGCATAGTTTTCTGATCTAGCAACAATATAGATATCTGAAGAATATCTGAATAGTGAAAGACAAGCCAGGTGGTACCTGTTGTAACATATGTTTTACGGTAGGTACTAGAATATAAAGTAAGTGTTTACAGCTAAGAATATGAAAGTATTAGAATAAGCATGTTATTATATAATCACTTACTACTCTAACAGTAAAGAAGAAAACAGAGGAGTGAGAAAGGAAGAGGTCAGGATGAGAAATGTTGCAGGAAGGGAGGAAAATTTACCTTTTACTTGAAGGTGACAGTTACTGTTAGTTAATAAGAAGTTACTATCTAGTTATGTATAGCAATGGGTAGGTAGGGGAAGGAAAAGTGTTTAAGGAAAAAAAAAAGTAGCTGTGGTGGTATTTTTATGAGTAGGGAAGAGGTAGCAGTAGTTGATCCAAGTTAGCCAGGACTGTTACACGAGCAAAGACATGCGTCAGATAAATAACTTTTGAGTAGTTTTTAAATTGAGTGGTGTTGATAGAGAATCTAATAGAGTGACGGAGTGTATTCCAGGCTTTTGCTATGTGGTCGGAATATAGACAGTCACCTGCAGTATTTGTAGCTTTGGTAACCTGTAATAATGATGTTTGTTTGTTGAGCGAAGCATACGTTTGTTGGGATATGAGTGCACTATATTTGGGACAGCTCGACTTTTCTCAGCCTGATAAAGTAGTTTATGAGCCATGGTTAACTGATTATAAGCTACAAATTGTGGTAGTTCAAGCCAGGAAAGATTTACAAGTGAGGCAATGGTGCGTTCTATGTGTACAGTAGCTATCTTGTTACAGCATGTTTCTAGTTTATCCAAATCTGTCTTATGATAAGTATGGGTGAGGCATAGAGGAGTGTTGACAGGAGCTGGGTTCTGACAATAGCTACCCTATCTGTTAGAATTTTTTTTATTTCTTATAGTGTTCCCATTTTTTGTGCATCTCCTTAATTGTCTGTGACATGTGTACATTGAATGTCAGCTTAGTATCAATTATGACTCCTGGCAGTTTTGTTTGTGGCACAGGAGTAATTTTTGTATTATTGCTATCAGTAATGAAGACAGTGGGTGAGGGATAAGAGGGTTTGGCGGGTTGAAAGATCACGAGTTTGGTTTTGTACGAGTTGTGAGTTAGCCATGATTCAACTTCAGTGAAGGACTGTTGTGTTATGTCTTGAAGATGTTGTATGGTAGATGCAGCACGTATAAGTGTAGAGTCATCTGCATATTAGATTATGGAAGTCAGAGGGGTGGCAGTGCTGAGGTCATTAGTAAAAATATTAAAAAGAAGAGGACCAAGAATGGAACCCTGTGGGACTCCTAACGTGACTGGGAGTGGGGGTTAGGACTTGTAACCATCTTACTGTTGGACAGCCTGTTGGGTAACTTTGGAACCATGTGAAAACAGAGGAGGAGAGATTAAGGTTGGTGAGAACAGTCAGTAGCTTGTGGTGAGAAACTATAACAAAAGCCTTAGACATATCTAGAAAGACAAATGAAACTCTTAACTTCACTTCTGAATTGATTTATGGTGTTGATAAAGCTGAGGAGGGCAACTGTGGTACTATGATGGGGTCTGAAACCACACTGAGATTTGGCCAGCAAGTTATTGGCTGAGAGATATTGAAGAAGTTGTGAATGTATGCACCTTTCTAGAAGTTTCGATAGTGGGGAAAGAATGGCGATATGTCTATAGTCTGAGTTCAGCTGAATTTCCACCTTTACATAGGGGAATTATATACAAGATTTTCCAGACTGATGGGACATGTTCAGCAATGGACCAATTAATAAGTATGGATACAGAGTAGGAAATGGCTTCAGTTGCTAATTTTAGAAATTCATCTGGTAAGTTACAGCAGCAACTGCGGTACGTTGGAGTTTTCTTAGTAGTTTCTCAGTGGTGCTTGTGGATATCGGCTGGAATGATTAAGTATTACTATTCGATGGTTTAGGGGTGGATGATTGATGGGGTTGATTATTTTTGGTTAGAGACTGAATACTTTCAATGAAATATATTAAATAGTTCTGCAATGGTGCCTGAGCTGTCTGGTATGTTTGGGAAAGGGGTTGAGGCTTGTCCAGGATGAAGGATTTTTTTGACTGTGCTCCAAAATTGTTGCGAACTTCTTTGATGTTTCCATTGTATATTAATGTAGTAATTTTTGTTCTAGTTTAATTTTGCATTTGACCTTATTCCTAATTTGTTGATATGCTGTGCAATTAGGTTGTGTTTTGTTAGTATGCCATAATTGCCAAGTCTGGTCTCTTAGCTTAAGTAGTGTTCCTGTTTTATTAGTTAGCTATGGGGCAAAATTTACCTTAGCTTGGACTGTTCTGGGAGATGTCATTCTGTTAAGAATGTTAAGGAAAGTATTGTTAAAATATTCTACTGCGGCATCTAGAGGCAAGTTCTTAAGAGGAGTCCAGTTACATTTGTTTTTATTTTAAGTGTTTAGCAGATCTTGAGGACTGAAATTTTTCTTATTACGGATTTGTTGATAAATGGTATGTTTAATAAAGCTGGCGTGTTATCTGAGGAGATAAGTTGGCATGTGGTCACTAAGGGTCTATATCACGCTGTCGTACTTTTAAAAGTTTGAGCAACATATGGTAGACACCATATGTTCGAACTTTAAACGTTCGAAAAAGTAATAAAAAAAAATCTACCTGATGATTGTAAGAGGGGGCAAACCCCCCTGCACCCCCCATACCCCCACTACTTAAATATACCAACTCCGAGATCACATTACATTGCAGGAAACGAAAAGCTACCCTTACAGAAATCTCTGTTGAAACATTCGAAGTTTTAAAAGTTCGAACATATGACGTTCGAACTTGTAAAAGTTAGACAACGTGAATGGGACCCAGTCACTAAGATTATCAGGTAGACATCCGACATTTTGATAATGGAAAGGTTCATTAGTCAGGGTCCAGTCTAGGACAGACTGTTTATTTGATTTTTTATCTATTCTGGTAGGACTTTGGATAATTTGTGTGAACCATTTCCACTTTACTGGAAAAAAAAATTCTAAGCTTGCTTCCCCCCTTTCCTGTGGCAGGTCAGATACGGATTTGCTGTGTCCAGGACTGTTTGTGAGCTCCTAAGCCCCCCCACCCTCCACTTAACTGGGGTTAAACTATTCCTGGCGCCATAAAGACTGTTCTTCAAAATTTCCCTTGCAACTAGCCAGCTTTTTAGTTTTAGCACTCATCTGTTTCTTTGACCTCAGCACTTGTTCAGAACTCATTGTAAGCACTAAATAAAGTTACAAATTACTACAGCACTCAACTTTCCTCACTTGTCTAGAGGAACAGTTTTTAGTACTTAATAAATAAGCACCTATTCAGGCATGTCTAAAGGTCAGCTCCTGGTGTTTCCTCCTGTCTACCTGATGAATCTGGGCATCTTGGGTCAATGCAGCAATTGCCTCATATACACAGACAACCCTTCTCCTCCTACCACCCAACTCTTCGACCTGTGAGAGATGCACTTATATAGCCAAACTGGAAGCAAAGCTCTCTTCACCAAAGACTGGCCCAGACAGTCAAGAGGAGAAGGTAAACACTTGCACCGCACCACACTCATCACATAGTCCCTCAAAACCTACACCACCAAAACACATACACAGAAGCACAAATCACACACCTACATTCATGGAGGCTCTCGGTACAAATCTGCCCAAACAACAGAGACCTCCAAAGCAGAACTGCAAGCAACCTCCACCCCCCAACACAACCCAAATGACACATAGCCCACATACTGTGTGCCATTCAACTACAGCCCATAAGGCATAACGTACCCAACACTTTAGTCATAGGTGACTCTACAGTCAGACACACTGATGTTCCACTCACCAGGCTAAACAAGGAAAAAGTTACTGTCAACTGCCTGTCGGGTGCCAGGATCTGCCACATAATGCATGCACTCAGGTCACTCCACAACAAGTACAAATATGACTCTGTCATTGTACATGTTGTTGTGAATGACCTGAGACGTACCTCCCTGGACTACATGAAGAGACATGGAGGAGCTCTCCGATCATGTAGCCCAGGCCAGTACGACCCTAGCCCTGAGTAGCATCCTGCCATCACCCAGAATGACACCACAGTACAAGGACAAAATGATTGACTAACAATTGGCTAAGCTTCTGGTGTCATTCTAAGGGAATCCAGTATCTGTCTGCCTGGAATGACATGATCGACAGACCACGCTGCTTTGCCAGAGATGGCCTACACCTGTCGCCCTTGGGATTCCGGACACTGGCAAAGGCTCTTGCCACCCCTCTAGTGCCTTTTTTAGGCAAGGTTCAAATGACAAATTCACCACCGTAACAGGTACAAGCAAGCAAAATCTGAGGGTAATGCTATTCAACGCTAGACGTCTAAACCTCAAAATGCACTCACTCCAGGCACTCCTTAAAATGGAGAACACTGACATCTGTGCAGTGACAGAGACCTGGTTCAAAGTCCCAGAGAGCACCCCTGCATTACCAGGCTATAATTCATACCACACCTTTCGGCCACCAAACCCGGACCGAAACACTAAAGGTGGAGGTGTGTCCATATTCATCAAGGATATCCACACCTCCAAGCTAGTTGCTCAGCATAATGCATCCGAGATTATCCAAGTTCAACTAACTCTGGGCAAAACCACAATCCAGATTGTAGCTTGCTACAGACCCCTCCCCCCCACCATGCCCCAGGATTCCCACTCCTCTTTTCTTGATACACTGGAAAATATTAAGGTACAGCCCAACACTCTAATAATGGGTGATTGCAACTACCCTACCATTAACTGGGAAAACTACTCATGTACCAACTCTTTTGCTCAACGTTTTCTGGAAGTCATCAATTCCAACGCCTTGGATCAAGTTATCCACACCCCCACCAGGGGCAGCAATATCCTAGACTGGGTCATCACCAACATGGGTGACCGGTGTTTCACACCAGAGGTCAGATCAGACCACAAGCTAATCACCCTAGACATCCACATCCCACCACCCCCCCCCCCCAATTAAGAAAACAACCGTAAAAAAATTCTCCAAAGCCAACTTCACGCTCAAGACAGAAGTGGCACACTTCACGACACCCATGCATATGGACAACAGAGGTACGACTGCTGAATCCTACACAAATGCACTTTATAAGCACTTACACGAGTGCATGGATCGTGCTATCCCTAACAGAACCAAGATGCTATCCTCCAAAAAAAGGAAGCCAATCTGGTGGTCTTCTGCCATAAACAAACTCTACAACAGAAGAAAGAAAAAGTTGCAAAAAAAAAGAGAGTAAAATCCCATGATTGGAGGCAAGTACAGTTTTGTACCTACCATAAATGTAGATGTTCGAGTGTTCACACTGCTGCAGTCATCACACTTGGGTTATCCTGTCGTCAGGCGGTCCCGCAGTTGGCCTGAGTTCCAAAGTCTTGATCCGGTGTCAGTTGCGGTCGCTTCTTCCTTGACGTCAGTGCGACAGGGGTATAAAAGAGGCAGCCAACGCCATTTTCTTCAGTTTTAATTGCCCCAGATGTCAGGTGCCCCCAAATAGGAAGGTAATACATAATCCTAAGAAATGTACATAAGTAGAAAACAATAGCTACAGCTGTAAGCAAATACACCATATAGAAATACATCATATAGATTGTATAAAAAGGGAGGTATAGCTAAAACCCAGGTAAGATGAGGGGATGGTGGGAGGGTAACCTGGACTGCAGCAGTGTGAACACTTGAACATCTACATTTATGGCAGGTACAAAACTGTACTATGTTCATCGTGTTACACTGCTGCAGTCATCACACTTGGGTTGACTCCCAAAGCTAAGGCTGGGTGGTTGGCACTAAACAAGGTTTGGAGAAGCTAGTAGGCTCTGCAGAACTGCAGTGACAAAGCCAGCTCTGGTTTTTGAGTATAGAGATAAGTGGTAGTGCTTGGTGAAGGTGTGCCCTGAACTCCAAGTTGCAGCCTCCAAAATATCCTTGGTTGGTACCCCTCTGAGGAAGGCTGCTGATGTTGCTGTAGCCCTGGTGGAATGGGGCTTAATGTTACCAAGTACAGGTTCCCCATGGTGCGTGTAGCAGAAACGGATACAATGTCCTATCCATTTTGAAATGGTCTGTTTTGAGACAGCCTTTCCTTGTGATCCTGCAGCATAGGATACAAAGAGTTGGTCAGATTTTCTGAAAGCCTTAGTTTTATCCAAGTAGAAACGTAATTGCCTGTGAATGTCCAAAGAGTGTAGGAGCCTTTCCCCTTTATTCTGGGGGTCTGGATAAAAGGTGGATAAATGAATGGTTTGGTTTAGAGCCACACTGGATACCACCTTTGGCATAAAGGAAGGGTTAGTTCGTAAGGAGAGACTGTCTTGATGAAAGGCTCCACTGCCATTAGGGCCTGTAGCTCTGAGACTCCTTGTGCTGAAGTTATTGCTAGCAGCAGGGCAGTTATCCATGATAAAAATTGTAAATCGGCTGAAAAAGCTGGTTTGAAGGGCGGTAGTGTAAGTTTTTCCAAAACAAAATTGAGGTCCCAAGTTGGAGTTGGTGCTCTCCGGGGCGGTCTTATGTTCTTAGCCCCTCTGAGGTACTGTCTTAGTAATGGATGTGAAAATATAGGAGGATCCGTGTTGTAATGAGCTGAAATAGCTGAAGCGTGGATCTTAATAGATGAAAAGGAAAGGCCTTTGTGCAACATCTCAGTTAAATATTGCAGAATCTGAGGAATATTTGGGACAAGAGGATTTTGGCCTTTAGCCTGGTTCCAGGCGCAGAATCTTTTCCATTTGTCTGAGTAACTTTTCCTGGTGCTGGGTCTCCTAACCTCCCGAATGACATCCATAACAGCTTTAGAGGGAAGTGTTGACTGGTTGTTTAGGTAATCTGCCATGCAGCCACATTTAAAGGGCTGTGTAGAATCTGATTGTTTTGCTGAGTCAGTACGTGAGGGATTTGAGGTAAAATCCATGGTGGGCCTTGAGCCGTGTTCCTTAATATTGGATACCAGTGTTGGCATGGCCAGTCTGGAACAATGAGTATCATTTGTGGTCTCTCTAATCTGGCTTTCAGGAGCACTTTGCCAGAAGAGGCAGTGGAGGAAAGGCATACACTGTTAATGTTTTCCAACTGAATGAGAGGGCGTCCACTTTCCAAGCTAGTGTGTGGTGTGTCCTTGTGCAAAATTTCCGTAGTTGGTAGTTTTTGGGGGAGGCAAACAGATCTGGGTCTGGTCTCCCCCATTTTTGAGTTATCATTGTGAATACTTGTGGATCTAGTTTCCACTCGTGAGGATCCATGATATTTCTGCTTAGTTCGCTGCCAATGTGTTTTTCTTTCCTGGCAGGAATTGTGCTTGTAGTTGAACTTGGTAGGTCAGTGCTGTGTTCCACAAAGTCACTGCTTGCCTGCATAGGGGGTAGGAATGTATGCCCCCTTGTTTGTTTATGTACCACATCACTGTGGTGTTGTCCGTCTTTACTAGAAGTTGTCCTGGATGTAGGAGGTCCTTGAAAGCTGTTAGGGCATTTTGTACAGCTAGCATCTCTTTTTGATTGATGCGGAGATGCATTTGATCTGCAGGCCATTTGCCCTGAATACACTGTCCTGCCATGTGTGCTCCCCAGGTGTAATCCGATGCATCTGTTGTTATTGTTTGCCTGGCTGTGGGTAAGGTGAAAGGCTGACCCTTGTTGAGGTGACATGCCGAGCCCACCATAGAAACTCCTGTTGAAGGCAGGGAATGAGTGGTGGTATTGTTTCCAAGCTGTGGCGAGTCCATACGCTTTTCAGGTACCATTGTAATTTCCTCATATGCAGTTTGGCATATGGAATTAGTAGTATGCAAGATGCCATGAATCCCAAGGCCTGCAGAATTTTTCTTGCAGGGAGTTGGGTCTTTGTTGCCATCATTTTGAAGTATTGAGTCAGTTGTCCTTGCTTGTCTGGCGTGAGATAAGCCATCTGGGCCGTTGTATTTAAGCTGGCACCCAGGAATATTATGTCTTGTGAGGGCACTAGTTTTGACTTCTTTTTGTTTACTGTGTACCCTAGGCAACTTAGTAGGTTTTTTTTTACAAACGCCAGATGTTTTAAAAGAATGTCCTTGCTTTCTGCTTGAATAAGGCAGTCGTCCAGGTATGGATATATTTGAATTCCTCTTTGTCTGCAGTATGCAATTACTGGTGCCAGGCATTTTGTGAAGACCCTGGGCGCAGTAGATAAGCCAAAGGGCTGTGCAGAGAATTGGTAATGAGTTGAACCTGCTGTAAAACGGAGGTATCTTCTGCAATTTTGTCTGATAGGGACATGCAGGTATGCCTCCTTGAGGTCTAACGTTACTAGCAAAGTCTTCTTGCCCAGCATAGGAAGAAGTTGCTGTAGTGTGAGCATCTTGAATTTGGGTACTTCCAGGTATGTGTTTAGAATTGAAAGGTCCAGAATGGGTCTCCAGGCTTTGTCCTTTCGAGGAACTAGAAAGAGTCTTGAGTAAAATCCTTGTCCTTGCTCCTGTGTAGGAACCTGTTGAATGGCTCTCATGTCCATGAGTGTTGTAATTTGTCTTTGAGCCTCTGCCCATTGATTTGGTGGCAGGTTTGGCATTCCTTTTATCCTTGGTAAAGTGTGAAAGTGGAACCTGTATCCTTGAGATACAATATTTAGGACCCATTTGTCTTTTGTGATGATGTGCCAACTGTCTGCAAAAAGTGCAAGTTTTCCTCCCAAGGAGCTGCCAAGAGGGATTTGCTTGGCAGTATGAGGGGTAAGTCATTGTGCTGGTCTTCTGAAAGTTTGAGACCTGTCTTCTCCTCCTTTCTGGGTTGTGGCACCCCATTATCGAGGCTTGTAAGAGCCTTGTGGCTGACCTCTGCCCCTTGGGTGTCTGTATTTGCCCCTCTGTAGTCTGTCAGAAGTTGGAAAGGACCAGTTTTTGGTTGGCCAATTTCTGCTGAAACGAGGGGGTTGAACCTGTAAAAAATCCTTGACTGTCTGCAAAGATTTTGACTTAGCCTCCATTTTCTTTAAAACCTCTTCTGCTTTCACACCAAATAAAACATCCTGCTGTAAAGGTGCATCCAATAACTTTGCTTTAACATGATCAGGTAAAGTTTGTTCTTTTAACCAAGCATGCCTACGAATGACAGACCCTGTTACTGCTGCTCTACAAGAAGCGTCCAATGAATCAAATCCACACTGCAAAGTATGTTTTCCCACTTGTTCTGCTGCATGCAACAAATTTTGCATTTTCTTGTATATTCAGGCTGCTCTGTATGTGTGTTCATTTTTTGTTTTAATTGAGACATCAAATATTGCTGATATTTCAGCATGTGAAACTGGCAATTTAAGACCCTCATAGCTAGAGTAGCTGAGGTATATATTTTCTTTCCCCATCTGTCTAGTGCTCTAGAATCCCTTTCAGAGGGTACAGGATTTTTAGCAATAGAGGCCTTAACCCCTTTGGGACCCTGGGAAATGGTTTCTGGGTCAGCAACAGGGCTTTTATATAGGAATTTGTGTGAGTCAGGGACTCTGTAGTATCTGTCTGGTTTGGCTGGTGCAGGAGGTACTGAATCTGGGTTAAGGCTAGATTATGAATAAACATCATCCACAATGTCTAACACAGGTGGAATAGCAAGGGGTCTTTGCTGGGGTAGTAAAAGGAACTCTCAGAGCCTTTTCTTAGAATCAGAGTAATCCTGGCCTTCCCAGTGGAAATGTTCCCTCATGGTATGTAAAGTTTCCCCAAAAGAGTAGTCTTCTGGGGGAGATGCTGAAGGAATAGACTCTTCAGCATCAGAGTCTTCATAAGGGGGAAAAGAGTATTCCTGTTCCTCAGGAGAATCTGAGGAAATGGAAACCTGGTCAGATGAAGCGTAGTCCTCCTCCTGTCTAGGCCTTTTGTCAGGAGGGGGATGGGAACCCCTGATTAGGGTAACTAAGTCTTCAGCCATCTTAAGCATCTGTTTCTTAGGCATGGGGCCTTGTACTGGAGACTGCTGTACAGGCTTCCTTACCTTTAAAGGAGTTTTCAGCTTTGCATAGGTGTAGTAGTGGGGGTCTGAAGACACCTTCAGCAACTGAAGGCCTTTCAACTACACCGGGCATGGAGTCGGAAGGGCCTAAAGATAAAGACTCTGGAGGCCCAACAATCTCCACTTGGGAGTCGGATGCAGCCTTGGGTTCTAAATCAGTAGTAGTCAGGGGCTGCGTAGGCGCCTCAATGAAAACCGGAGAACCGGCGACTGGCCTAGCAGAGGCCTCGGTGTCTGGTTTGGGTCTCGGATGCCTGTCCTTTGCACTTTTTATGCATCCCGGTCGTCGGTTGCTCAGATGGCATGGTGTAATTAAATTTTCTACCAAAATAATGTCGGATGAAATCAAACCGACGTTTAATAGTTCGTTTGTTAAACCTAGCACAAAACCGACAACTTGTGACATCGTGGTCTGGGCCTAGGCAAGGAATACAATAAGAATGAAAATCCTTATGAGATATTTGCTTCCCACAAGAAATGCAATTATTAACTTTTTCTGACATCGGTCTGAGGCAAGAAAAGGTTCCCCAATGGGGTACTTAGCTTTATTGAAGACTTTGGTCTGAAATTAGATTTGAAAATCTCAGGAGTCAGCTGACCGGTACTTGCGAACTGCTTCTGCTTCGGGCACTGCGCGGCAAGAAAGACTGAAGAAAATGGCGTCGGCTGCCTCTTTTATACCCCTGTCGCACTGACGTCAGGGAAGAAGCAACCGCAACCGGCGTCGGACCAAGACTTTGGAACTCAGGTCGACTGCGGGACCGCCTGACGGCAGGATAACCCAAGTGTGATGACTGCAGTAGTGTAACACGATGAATATCTCCCTGGTCAGCCTCATTAAGAAGCTGAGATCCCTCATAAAATCCTCCAAAGCTAGTTATGAAAACAAAATTGCCACTGACTCTAAAGACAACCACAAAGCATTCTATAGCTATGTCAAAAATCTAAATGGCAACACTCAGATCTGCTCTGAGTTACAGCACAATGCCACTAAATATACAGAACCAACTGATATTGCCAACATCCTGGCAAATAGGTTCAGTGCTAACTTTACCCCCCTCTCACCCCCTAAAGGGCCCATCTTTATACCAGAAGAATGCAAAGTTCCTGCAATCACGGCTGCACAGGTAAAAACCTCACTCTCCAAAGCCAAGAACACAGCATCCATGGGACCTGACAACATCCTAGGCTGCCTTCTACATGAACTACAGAATGAAACGGCACCCCACCTAAGTACCATGTTCAATCACAGCCTCACCTCAGGCTTTGTGCCCATTGAATGGCGCACCATGACAGTTATCCCATTCCACAAAGGTGGGGCCACAACAGACCTCGGGAACTACCGCCCCATTAGCCTGACGAGCCTCAACTGCAAGACCATGGAATGTATCATCATGGAACTCAAACAAAGACACTGGAGATCTCCAAACTCAGGACCCCACACAGTTTGGGTTTGTAAAAGGCAGATCATGTCTCCTAAACCTGATAGACGTCTTTGAAGTAGTCACCAAAGCCATAGATGAGGGTAAGGTGGTTCACACAGCCTACCTAGATCTCGCTAAGGTGTTCTACACCATCCCCCACTCTGGAATTATAGATAAACTCACTAAACTAGGTATAAATCTCTATGTCACAAGATGGGTTGCCAACTGGCTTACTGACAGAAAGTACAGTTTGTACTACCATAAAATGTGAATGTTGAGGATCCCATTGCTGCAGTGTATGCACTGAACTCCAAGTCAAAATATCAAAATATACCACCCCTTAGAATGCTGTTGAAGTGGCAGAAGCCCTAGTGGAATGAGGCCTAATCCCAGCTGGAATAATCTGACTTGGAATGATGGGAATAACAAAATGCAATGCACAATCCAGCCACCTAGAAATAGTTTGTTTTGTTTTGAGCTTGCCTTGCCCTGTCAACAAAAAACAACAAACAAACAACTGCTGAGACTGTAAAATCCTTAGTCCTGCTTAAACCCACACTGTGAAAGTAGCAGACTCCAAATCAGACTTCAGACCAGTGACAAGTGGAGTACCATAGAGTTCAGTCTTGGGTCCTCTCCTGTTTGGTATCTACTTCTCTGAAGTACAGGCTAACACAGAAGGTCTTTGGCTAACTAAATTCGCAGATGACTGCAAACTAGGAGCCATAATCGGAACTCCTAACAATTTGGACATCCTACAAAAGGGCCTCACTGAGAAAGATGCCAGGTGTCAAAGACATGATCTCAAGCTCAATGCCAAAAACTGCATGTCATCCCCTTTGGTAAAAACTCTGTACCCATGAACTACCACATAGTCAGTAGTCTACTTAACACCGAAAGTGCAATAAGAGACCTTGGGACACAGGTGGACAGTAGTCTCTCCTTTGATATCACATCATCACAGTGGTCAGGAAATCCTTCTACGTGGCACACTTCATCACAAAAGGTTTTTCATCCAGAAAAAAAGAGGTCATTGTTCCCCCTCTACTCATCACTCATTAGACCCATTATAGAATACAATGCCCCTTTTGGTATGTACCTCACAAGACATCTACAACAACTGGAAAGACCGCAAAAATACCTCACAAAGAGGATTACTGGCCTCAAACAGATGCCTTACACAGACTGTCTCAAAAAACTCCAGCTTTACTCCGTCGCATATCGCCTACTCAGAGGCGATCTCTGCCTAACATACAAAGCTATGTCAAACCTAGAGCTGTTGGACATGCGCCACAAAGAAATCCCAATCCCTCCGAGCTACACGCTCTAGGGACCTAAACCTTGTCACCACAATAAACAGAACATGCTGGAGGGATAGTTTCCTGTCCCAGAGACTTCCCATACTCTGGAACAGACTACCTATCTATGTCAAACAGAGCTCCTCATTAGCACTCAAAGAAAAATCTTGATGATTGGATGGGTAATAGGAAATTCACCCCGGGGATCACTTCTGTTGTTCTGCTTGACAGGGGTACAGGAAAATAATTTTCTTGGGTGGCGAAAGCCATGGTACCTTTTTGGCTAGGCTTGTATAGGCCCTAGGGCCAATAGTCTAGTACCTACCTATAAACCCACAGAGGTTGACCTGTTTTCTCATTTCTATCTGCTCTAGCCTGGAGGGGGGATTTCATTATCTGAAATGTGTGGTTTCTGCCAGTGTCAGTTAAAAATAGTACATCTGGAACAGAGAGAGAGGGTAGCATGAAGTTCTTGAACCTTATTAACTGCACTTCAGATCCTTTTCGAGGCAGGTTAAGTATATTTTGTACTTTAAGGGTGGGTTGAGGGGGGGTGTAGTCAAGAACTGGATTTGGATACATATCTCCACTTATTTTAAGTTTAGTAGCCATGTTTATTAGTGTGTGAATGAGTTGGATATATATCTGTGATACTTGAAAGAGATGTTTTTTGGAGTTTTTTTTTTTTTTTAAGAATGGGAATTTTGTGAGTCAGTTGAGCAAAGAAAGTGGTCTTTTAGATAACTGGTGATATTTCTAAGAGTGATTTGATTGTGGAGGGAGCAGACGGATGTGGTTTTCTGGCAGGCTTGGGGTATGGTTAGATGAGAATGGTAAGCTGTTATAACTGGGCAGCTGTTGAGCGGAGTAAGAGTAATACGCAATGCAGCGGTAACATTTTGGTATCAGTAGGTTGTTTAGGGACTAGATATACTTTCATAGCTATTTTAAATATAAAACAGTTTAAGGCAGAAAGCAAGGGCAATAGAAGATTTTTTGGATAATTAATTATGATTGAGGGAAGGTAAGACTAGTTAAGTGATAACACACCTAGTTAGATCATGAGTAGTGGATTAGATGGGAGGGACAAGGAATGGAATTAAGTTAGTTGTGGGATTATGTCATGTAGTAGGTTCAGGGATTTACTTGCTGACTGGATAGGTATTCTGGTTTGCTTAAACACAGCCAATCCTATAGACCTAGGATGAAAGGAAATAAAGAGTTGATCCGATTTACAGAAAATCTTAGCCTTATCCAAATAAAATCTTAGCCATCTATACACATCCAACGTGTGCAGAACCTTCTCACTAGCAAATTGCTGGGAAGAGAAAAACAGTTGACAAAAGAATGATAAAGTATGAGGCGTAGCCCAAGTTGCAGCTGCACAAATTTCGTCCAAAGAAGCTTTTGAAAGAAAAACTGCTGATGCGGCAACTGATCAGGTTGAATGCGCTTTAACAAGCACAGGTAACTTTTGGTTATGTGCATAAAGGTAACACAATCTCTCGGCCATTTAAATAAGGTCACTTTTGATGCAGCTTGATCCACTGTTGGACCAGAAAAGGAAATTAACTGATCTGATTTCCTGGACTCTTTAGTCCTGTTCAGGTAAAAACGTAGTTGCCTATGTACGTTCAAGTAAGTATAAGGGATATTCACCTTTGGTGGAAAACTTGGGGAAGAAAACTGGTAACAGTTTTAATATTGGATTCAGAGACTACCTTAGGAAGAAAGGAAGGGTTAATTTCTCAAGGACACCCTGTCTTTATGAAAAATGATATACGGGGGTTTTGCACATAATGCCTGGATCTCAGAGACTCTTCTGGTGGAAGTCATGGCTATTAAAAAAAAAGTTTTCCAGGAAAAGAATTTGAGATGGCAATTGGCCGCTGGTTCAAAGGGAGGCAGTACTAAAGATTTCAAAAACAAGGTTAGATCTCACGGAGATAAGGGATCTTTGAATGGAGGTTATAGATGCAAGGCACATTTGAGAAAGACATTGCACAGGCGATGGGAAATTTAAGAATGGTAGTCATATCCATTGTGAAAATTAGAAATGGCTGCTAACTGAACTCTAATGGTGGAAGCAGAAGCTCCTTGATCAGAAAGGGCGGCTAAAAATTCCAAAACTTTTCAATAGGTGCTGAAAAGGGATTTTAATTGTTTTCAGAGGCACAAATTGAAAATCTCTTCCATTTACTGGAATAGAGTCTCCTGGTGCAAGTTCTATGGGAGGCCAGAAGAAACTTTTTTCATTTTTTTCAGCCTTTTGTTATTTGTGTTTATATACTCCTTCAGTGTGTTGTTTTAATCAGTTCTGAGCACACAACTTATTTTTCCTCTACATTACTGGAAGCCATGTCTTACACCAAAGCTGGAGCTTGAACTGCTTTTTGCTTAACAGCTGCAGGATTCTTCGCAGTCGGTGTTTTCTTTTCACCTTTTATTACTAATTTTCTTTCAGGCTCGCTCTTTTTTTCTTTGCTGTCATCCAGGCAGTGTACTCACTAGCCAGTAATGGAATTTACTGAAAATGACAGAGTTACCGGGCTTGTGTTTCAGTTTCTTTTTTCACACTGGTAGAGATGAAGTTAAGCTGCTGATCACTGTGCAGTCATCTTGGAAAGTCATTCTTAAACCATGAGAGAAATCCTTCCATTCCTTCTCTCCAGAAGAGGAAGGAGGAGGTGGAGGGAAAGCAACAGGTTTTGTTTTCTGTTTCTTCTTGGATGTTCCATCCACCTCTTCTAGGAGCAGTGGCTCATTACCCTCAAATACCTTCATTAGTTTTCCTGGGATCTCTTACCTAACCAGGATTTGATGGACTCTCTCTCTGCTCCCTCTGACATGATGACTTGTGATTCACCTGTGCCTGTAGAATCTTATAGCAATAACCCACGCCTGGGTGTGGGTAATGCTGGATTTACCCACGGTTGGCGTGGTTTGGTCCAGAGGGACCAAACAAAGCCAACCGTGGGTAAATACAGCATTACCCACACCCAGAAGTGGGTTATTGCTATTATACCATGACATTATTTAAGAAAAGAAACTATTACTTTTCTTAAATAATGGCATAGTATAATGCCTGTTTGCTGCCCTTCCGCAGATGTCTGGCATCCGCGGCAGTTCTGATGTACTGCACGTCTGCGCAGTACATCAGAGCTGTGGGCAAAAGCAACAGAGAAAGCAAGATCTCCGTTGCTTTTTTTTACTGTTTTTCTATGTTAAATGGGTTTAACATAGCGAGACAGTTTTAAAATAAGCAACGGAGATGTCCGTTGCTTATTTTAAAGCCATCTCGCTATGTTAAACCCATTTAACATAGCGAAACAGTAAAAAAAGCAACGGAGATCTTGCTTTCTCCGTTGCTTTTAAAACCTGTCTTGCTATGTTAAATGGGTTTAGCATAGCGAGACAGCTTTAAAATAAGCAACGGAGATCTCCGTTGCTTATTTTAAAGCCGTCTCCCTATGTTAAACCCATTTTACATAGCGAACAGTGTTTAAGTAGAGTTATACTAATGGAAAAAAGTCCGGGCGACCGGACCTTTTTCCATTAGTATAACTCGATTTACAATGTGCACGCTGGCCAATCAGCGTGCACGTTTTGGGGGGGGTCATGGTATAATTAGTAGTAAAGGATGCAGACGCTATACCAGCCTCCAGTGGGATCTCAGTAGAGGTCATCTGAGTAGGTATTTGATGTACTGTTGCTTCTAAAACCTCAGTAGGGGTCTACTTCGAAACATCAAAAGCCCACAACATCCATGACCAAATCGATGACACGAAAGCATCAAAACCTCACTTCAGTGAATGAATGGATCGGCAGGTCCATTCCCAGGGTAAGTAACCACTCATACCACAACTAACAAACAAAACCGTACCATCCCCAACCCACCCAGGTGGGGGGGGACTATGCACCCCACACCCTACGCAACTAAATATACCACCGCCGAGAATGCACTACAGTTAGGAACAGGTTACTTACAGTGGGAATGGATTTGACAATCCAGTCATTCATTGAAGTGAGGTTTCAATGCTTTCGTCTCAACAATTTGGTCTTCAGTATTGTGGGCTTTCAATTTTGTCAGGTAGACCCCCTCAGCGGGTATGTTGGGAGTCAAAAAGGGTTGACTTAAGTGTCTGGACTAGGCCTTTTAAGCTTAAGTGGTGGCGGAACATCTGGAGAAGCAGAATCTGCCATCTTGGACTGGGCCAAGAGTTTGAGATTTGGGGTCTTAAGAAAACTGTTACGAGAAGAAAACTGTTACGAGTAGACAAACAGGACTGCAAGGTCTTCGGAACAAAGGATTAGAAGATAGAACAAATTTTGGGGTGATGTTCCTCTCCTAAGAAAAGACAATGGGGGTGCAAGTCTCTGTACGGGATTTGCCTACAGCACTCACACGTACCCCTCCTAGTTGGCATCTAATACTGGTAGGAAAAAACAGTTAATACAAAGGAAGGTTCCTCAACTGGGCACTTGTCTGAGTGTTCAAAGCAACAGTACCAACAACTAAATGATGATCAGTTTGACAGATGCATCGTTTGTGTTCACATAGAATATTCTTTTTTATCATGCCACCATTTTCCCTCCCAGACATCACATCTACCTTAACCCTCCATGGAATTTACATTAGGTAAATAAAAAAGAAATACTTTCATCACCAACCCATCTTCCATCCCCCTATCTGAGTAGAGGAGGGCTTAATGTGAAATTTCTTTTTTACTAAGCCAAACAAAAAGCTAGAAAACATTGAGAGATTACGGAAAGGAAAGTGTGTTTTCTAACCTGGAAGCTATGTCTGCTGAGCAGAGTTGCACCATTCAGTAAAGACTTACAGATTAACAGAGCTATACATACAAATGCATAAAATCCAAGAAAACAGAAGAGTGTTTTCAATAACCGTTTTTTACTTCTCTTTACAACAGAAAATCAAGGCAGTATCTTCAATTTCCAAACTTGGCAGCACACTTAAAAGCCAAGGTCATATTTTTAAGAAAACCAGCCAAATATCAATATCCAATCGATAATCAGGTATTTATCCACAGTTTATGAGGTTCGCTACTCCCACCACAGCATAATAACAGGACCAGTTATAGATAAATTCTGAACTGTCCAAACTATGTAGGGGTGCTTGGTTTCATCACATTCTAACCAAGGCAAGAAATCCACCAAGGTGGGCAGTAGCTGCCAAATTATATCTAGTAGGCAGCAGAAAAAGTCAACTGCCTTCTAGACAATGAAAGTTATGAAAGCATGTATGCTTACATTTTTGTACAATTTTAACCTTTGGGAAACATATTTATTATTCTAGAAGCATGTAATTATCTGGCTTTGTATCTAATGTAGCATAGATAAAATCAAGTAAACAGGGTTTGATCCCACTTGTAAACACTCCCTAAATCATTCCCTTCCATGGGACTCCAGTCTTAAAGAGTTTTACTGAGAGCATTTCTAGTTGTGCAGCACTACAGTCCTTTCATCACCTCTCGCTCTCTCTCTACCTCTGCAGAATCTTTTTAGCATCTTCGTATTATCTGATCTCTTTCTCTTAAAATAAAAATTCTGAATGTACTCTAAGGCTTCTTAAACTTTCCTCCCAGCCCCTCTGCACACAATGGCAGCTCCCCCGCTATACTACAACTTAGCAATAAAAGGTAGGAGCATAAATTATTTTACAGTTCTGAAAGCTGCAACTCTGAGCTGCCATACAGGGGGAAGAAGCAAACTCTCCCTCTAATCAGCAGAGAACTTTGAGGGTTGCTAGACACTTCTCTCAGCCATTGTTTCTGGTAACAAAGTCTAGTATTGTTAAATGCTTCTGACATTGTTCTATGGTGGCCAATTTGTGCTGCAATGACAGACCTAGTACTGACAGCTGTCAAAGTTGCATAACAAAGTTTGTTACTGCACCTGACATTAAAAGGGTCTACAACAAGATTATCTTTCTGTCAGTTTTAGTGCATAATCAACACACGCCATGAACTGTGTACTCATTTCAAATTCACAAAGGCTGGCTTATGTGTTTTGGAACTTTGCTTCCAATTACATAGCCATCTAATTCTGATCATGAACTTAACTGATAAAAACAAAACTTCCTCTCTTCGCAGAAAGAGAGAACCGGACAAGAACTAGCAGCTTGACCTAAATGCTGTACCATAACTCACATTCCACTCATCTGAGCAGTACTTGTGTACATCGGGAAGTCTTATAATGAATCTGCATCAAACTTCCTGGGGTTACTGTATCATACTGATGAAGCTAAACTATTAGTCTACTTAGAGAAGTACTGTAACTACAAAGGAAATAGAACACTACTCCAAACCGAAGGATATTTAAGAACTGCAGCCTGCAGGAGGTCGTATGTCAATACAGTACCGACCAGCCAAACTGCAAGAAGTAAAAACAGTACAGGCACCTGTGCAATCAACTCAGAGGAAAAGGATTCCAACAGACACAAACTGAAAAGGTAAGGATGAAGTACTATTTCTACCCCTGCTGCTTAAAATGACGTGTTTTCACCTCAACAGAAACCAGTTGCAAAAATATATATGCATCTTCCTCTTAAAAAGAATACTGTGCATGCACACCATGACAATCTCTCACATTCACAGACAGAAAAATGACATCAACATTTGCTTATTTATAGCCCCCATAGCTAAAAAAAAGAGTTACTGTCTCAAAGGCCTCCAGGAAGGAAGCAGACAAATCAAGGAAATGAAGGCCACAAGTGACAGCTAATAAATATCAAACCACAGGCTACAAAACCAGCAGCCTGGTGTGGAATGTGCAGAAAGGTAATCAGCAAACCAGCTCCACCCCCCCCCCCCAAAAAAAAAGAGGACAGCCTCTACAAAAGTAATCTAAAACAATTATTTCTCCAAAAGTGGTAAACCATGTACACTTCCCACCAATGTAAAACACTAACTGGCAAGCGGCCGGAAGCCAATTACTTCCTGAATTTAATCAAATAAAATATAAAGCAGAAATGAAAAAGGGAACTACTGCATACTCCAGAAAGTGATTAGAGGAAGTCTATCCCTTTAAGAGGGTCAGTGTCTGGAGGGGGAAGGTTAAGGCAACCTACATGCAAAACATTTCTGAAATCATCGGTCCCCTACTGCTAAATCATGCACTGCAGCTGCTAATCCTAGCAGGAACAAAAATCACAAAACGTGCACGTTACCAAACTCCAAAGGCCAGGCAAAAATCTTATTACTGCAAGTACAGAACATATTTTAAACCCAAACTCCCTTAACTTACAACAGCTCTGATTCATTATGAAAGAGCTAAAACCATTACAGGCAGGCAAAACACTGAACACTGGTTAAGCAGTTAAGCATGCAATATATACTAGAAATAATGTGAAAAACTGGACATCCTCATGAGAAAAAGAAAATGTAGCTAAAAGCCTGACTACAGGGAAATGGTATTGTTTCAGAGCTATACACTTTACTAGTCTTTTTAAACATTATATAGGATTAGAGTTTTAAGTCCACTGCTACTATATTTTTTCCCCAAGTTTTCCTCCTAATGCAGAATCTTATTTGCCCTTAAGGTTTCTGAAGCAACTGGAGTAAACATATAACGATATGGGTGCTAAGTGTCTTCATGAAGAGCAGCTGGCTACAGGAATGACTGTATATGCATGTACATGGTTAGAAGCATCACACAATGACAACTGCTTAAGAATATCACACAAATGCCATTACAGCAAAGAAAATGGTGGTTTGTTAATGTGGGACAATGGCAGTCAGTGTGGTTGTTCTGCAGACTCGAAAGTCTTTGGGGTGGCAGACTCATGTGAAGTAATCATAGGCAAGTCTGCTACAAAGATGCTTACTAGAGACATATGGTCTGTTTAATGTTTCCAAAACTTGAAGCTAAACCCATACATACCTACCCCACCCAACTTCATCCCTCATTCAAACTGTCCTGGGTATGCTTGAACGCATCCACTGACTTGCACTCTGCAACTGTTCCTGGTAATGTGATAAAGGGCCACAGCAACATTTAAGAAAAAAAACACAATACTTCCTTCAACGAGTCTTGAACTCAATACTTCCTTAAACGAATCTTGACCTGACCCCTTTCCATCTGCAAACCATGCACCTCTCCATCAATTCTTACCTTTCAGCTTTTACTACTTCTCCCAGCAATGTACTGCTTTATAACTTGACTCTTTTCATCAGTGTACACAAAGTTGGTCCTTTCTCATATTACAGCCGATTCCACTTCAACGATATTCCACTCACTACATGTAGTTCACCAACATAACTCCTCTCTATCCATGGTTGTCAGAAATTTATATATGTGTCCTTATTAATACCGTGTAAAAGTGAAGGACAATCTTGTATATCTTATGTCTATGCCTTCAACTACACATCTAGTATCTTGTCTGGCAACACCCTTTCATAGCCAACAAACCAGTCTAAAGATAACACTTGGATGCTTTCCCCCTGCACTGAACTTTATATGGATACCCTCCCTTCTAAGCTATTACCCCAGAATTCCCCTAATAAACTGAATAATTGTGCCCATTTACACACCTAGTTCCAGATGACACCTTTCCAAACCTAAAAAATGCACAAATTCCTTGTAGCTGCTGGGCCTTTCATCCACTACTACCTGCAAATCCTCATTACTTGAAAAGGCTGATCTTACTCTCTTATCTCAAAGTGAAATCTGACAAGCTATGATAATTATTCTAGTCGCAGTACATGAATCATGAGGCACCTGAATGTTTTTTCTTTAGGAAATTTAACTGGTCAGTGTTTTCAGACTACCAGATTGCTATTCATCTCATTATTTTCGGCCCTGCTTCCATATTCAAGTTTCCAAACCGCATTCTTTGAGGTACTGCATCTAAAATACTACTTTACATCACTGATGACATATCAGCATACTTCTGCCTGTCTCATTAAAACTAAATGTTGTCCAGCAGCACAAATGGCAATATATTACTACATTACACTCCTTTAACTATATCATTTGTTTCTTTAGTAAGCAGTAGAATTAAGTCTCCTTAAATATTATGTCTAAAGGTATGAAATTAAATTTTCTTTTCGCATACAAAAAGTTTGTTTTGAAACCTTTAGAAAATTACATTTTAAAGATATCTTCCAAATAGAGTGAATGAAAATATGTTGCCATGTCTACGACATTAATATTAATACTCAGGTGGGAAGTGTTGACGTCACTCTGGGTTCCAGCCCTAATTATGCTGGATTAGCGCAGGTAAATAATTGTGTATTAGTTAGTAATTGCCAATTTTTTGCCAAACAGTTAATTTAAGAGTTTGGCAGTTGCTTAACTAATACATAATTCTTTGTGGAGTCTTCTTGCAGTATAAAAATACCTATGTAAACACTTCCAAGCAAAGATCATAAATCAGCGATATTTTACTTGAGGGCCTCACCAGATGGCAGTAGCAAGCCCCACCCAAAACCCACCCCCGTGATATGCCATTCACGAATATGCATTCCCTCCGAATGTACAAAAAAATGTAAAAAGAAAACAAGCGCACTGACATGTAATGTAACAATAAATATAACAGTAAACCTTTACCAACATCAGTAATTCACAGGCTTTATTGCATCACCACCAGCAAAGAAACGAAACCATCAAACGTTAGCAGCAAAACATATTTCATCAGTCTTTTTACTGTCCAAACAAATTAAACCAAAAAAGATTCAGCTAAATCAAACGTTGGCAGCAAAACACACGTCATCAGGCTTTTTACTGTTCAGCATTCTAGTTCTCTTTGTCAGTCGGAATACGATGGTTCACTGCCCCAATCAATGTCCAAACGGACCCTTTTTGGTGCAGGTGTCATAGCTGACTTCCTCAGTATCACTGGCAGGACCTTTCCTACGAACAGCCTCCTGGAATTTGCGTATGTGATTCAGCAAGTGAACAAATAAAGTATCAAAGTCATTGCCATATCTGCTCCTCCACATAAACTCGTCCAGGTAGCTAGGCACCATGTGCGGACGGGTGCCATTCATGCCCTTAAAGTGTCGTTTACAGTTTGCCCACATGCCCTCCACAGCATTAGTGTGCGCACCCTCCATTGGATTCACAAAGTTTTGTGAATGATTTACACACAGGTGCCTGTAATGCATACCTGGTATGGCTTCTATTCCCTTGTATGCTGCCCACTCATCAGAAACAGTAACAGTGCCTGCCAACACATGTTTCTGTAAAATGGGCAGCAAGGTTGCAGCATCTCTATGGTCTACAAAAGTCAGGTAACCGTTTTTAGATGAGCAGTCATATATGCCAAACACCCACGTGCTCTCCTTTGCCAGGTTTCTGCCATGGTTGTACTTGGCACGTACTAAGAGGCACTCGTCTATTTGCACTTCCTTCCCAGCACCCCCAAGAAGCATGGGTTCCTGCAGAAGTTTCCAGGAGCAGACATCACGCAAAAACTGATACCAGTCCACCATACATTTCCCTGTGACACCTAGGTAGTCAGCAGCTGTTGTCACAGGTAACCTCCGAAGCCAGCAGTAGAGGATTTTCACCAGGGTTGTCAGAGACAAATGATTTTTATTGAAAAAGGTTCCTGTCAGCAGCCCTCTTCTTCCCCTGCACTTCTTGGCTCTACATCTCCATACATATGTGCCTTTATTAGGTACAAGGGCAGCCTTGCATCCACACTTGTGACAGGTTGTCTCCTCTGGAATGATGCTGCAGGACTGCAGGAAGGCAATCACATTCAGAATTGAAGAGGTGATTGCCTGAATGAAGGTTTTTGTTGTACTTGGACATCTTGGATTCTCCCCAAACAGTTTTATAGAGCATTAACCTTTTATGTTTTGGATGTAGTATGTACATTTCATTTACGTTATTATCACATCATGTATGCATGCACGATAGTGCATTAACCGTTTGTGTGCATTTAATTTACGCTAATATTCTCACATGCGCAATTACTTGAAGGCTAATTACATATGCAGACTGGATTGTCACTCCAGTCACGACACGCCCACTTCTGCGCAAAACAAAACGGTGAGGCCCTCAAGTAGAATATCGCCCATAAATTTTCTAGACTTTGTTGCATATCTGGGAGATGTACATATATACCCCATTGTTTCTTTATACATTGCTTATCCAATCTCTCTTCCCAATCCTTTCTAGGCTCCTCTAATTGATTCTTATAATTATCCGGCAATATTTTATATGCTCTACTAATTATTCCCTTTTTTAACTGCAGCTTCTGTTCTAGATTCAACTAAAAACTCTTCCACAGCTGGTCTTTCAGTTAGGATCCCCCTAAGTCATTCTCTTTGCCTATACTCTGATATCAATCCTTGATAGGGAAGGCAATCTCTAGCCTGCAGTCCAAATATAATTCTTGGCTTCCTTGGCCTCTTCCCATTCTATTACCTTTCCCTAATTATTTGCTCCCAATACCTTGGTTCTTTTGCCAGATTTCTCCAATAAATTCCAGCTCCCTCTTCCCTACTGTCTGTATCCCTAATTGCAGTCATCCCTATTGGCATTATATAACATAGCTAATTAAAATTGGGGAAAACACACAGCGATTTCTATCTTAACTGTCAAGTGTTACACCTGACACCCACAGTACTACTAATGCAATGATACTTTATCTTCATGTTTAATCTCCACCCAAAGTGGATTCAAAGGGTGAAAAGAGGTGGAATACAAAGACACTACTACACATATATATATATAAAACTGTGTTAGCAGCTTTCAGGAAGGTACACAGTACCTACACAGCATAGTCAAGACAATGCCAAATAAAGTTAACTTTGCAAAAAATTCCGACAGGGCTGATGACAAGTACAAGGGTAAATAAAGCTATTAAGTTTAATGGGACACCTAAAATAATTATATTACAGCCTTCCACTGCAATGGTAAAAAGGATATTGTAACAGGAACTCTAGGTATCAGTACCCAAGACTACAGAAACACATCTAGAATCAGTCTGTTAACCAAGCATGGTTGTAAAACATCTGAAACTGCTGGCACCCTTCCCTGCAGTCTGCAAAATGGGTACCCAAATACCTGTATTTTTAGGTGTGAAAAGACAATCCCCTCCAAAAAAGCCACACACAGCTACTGGCATGATTTGCTGTAAAAGGACACACAGTTCAGCTGCCACAAATCCCCTACTGTAAAAGTGTGTTAAGCTGTGTAATGCTTATGATTATCATGAATTTGCATTCATTATTCCATCATCCTTCAATTACAGTTTTAAAAGGCTTAGGACAAAAGATAAAACACAAAACTATATTTCAACTTGCCCTTTTACAACATGGTCATCCGCTCTCTCACTCTTCAGCTCTAAAACTAAAGAGAGTTTTTTTTCTGGTTCATAAACTGGCCTGTCCTTGCTTACATAATAGAGTTTCCCTCAGGGTGTGTTGAAAACTGCTCCACTTGGATGAAAACTGTCTAGGAATAGTGGGCTGCTCACATTCAGTTTTGGCTTGTAGAGAGACTGCTTGTCTGTGCAGCGTAGCCACTGGATCCTCCACTGAACTAAACATAAAATTCAGATGACCTACACTACACAGAGTTAAGCATAGTCTTATTCAGGGCATCTTTCTCTCTCACTCCTGGACCCAATCAGAATGCAGTCCTGATTGGACTAGAAGGTTCTAGACTTTAATACAGTGTCTGTCTGCAGTCTCCAGTACTGCACGGAGAAAAGGAAAAGCCCTTGACTCTTGGAATTGGTATTCACTCTGCCCACCTAACTGCTCACGCAGTTCCTTTCCCTGCAGTCTAAACAAAGGATTCACTGTTTTTTTTCTTTCACTTTTTCTTTTTAATTGGGTATCAACGGTTTCACTTTTTCTTTTTAATTGGGTATCAACGGTTTTCAACTATTATTAATTCACTTCACAATATATTATTTTCTGCTACACGGAGTCACTGGATTAAGTGCATACAGGGGATACTGGGAATATTATAGGTGTAGTATCTCTTGTTGACAACTGCTTTTCTATTACAGTACAACAAAAATTATTACGCTGAAAAATAGATATAGAATTGTAGTTAAACAACTTAATGCCTCTACTGGAATTTCAAGCAGGTTTATCTTATCATTTAGTTTCTAAATCTGGGGTCACCAAAAGTTTATAGACTTTAGCCTAAGACTGCGACTTCACTGACTGCAGTACACAACTGCCTTCCCACAGCTTTTTTTTTTTTTTTTTTTTACTGCTAATATGCCCGACATATGATGCTGCTGATGCCTTTCTGCTGCTTAACATGCAAGTTATTATTTAGGAACAGTAAACAACTACTGATACTTAATGAGCAATTTATACTTTAATCAATAACAGGGCAGGATGGGTGACTCTATATAAAGTATTACCCATTAGGTTAGTTAAAAATTAATGGAGAAATTAACTACCACTGCTTCCTCAGAGTACCCACAATCAATCCATATGCCTTAAGTGATTAGCACACTTTAAAACCAACTTCTTTGGCAAGTCAAAATAATTTTATCAGAGTTGGTTTGCTTTTTTGCCATTTGCTACAAGATAAATGTTCTTCTCACCGATTGCATTATTTTTCTAATTTCCACCATACCTCTTCAACTGTCCAGATTTGACCAGAATGTCCAGATTTTTGTCTCATACATTTGATCTGTTCCCCATAAAATCTATGGTTTTCTGGCAAATTGTTTGGGTGATCCCAGGACTGAAGTCACTCAATGACATACAGCTGAGTTTCAGACTTCATATCCTACAGAAAACTGCATGCCAAGACAACTCCCTGTTATTCTTGCAACTTAAGTTTATAAGAGCAACATTTAAAATTTGTCCATATTTTGGGGCCTTTGTTCCCCCATTATGTCAGGATCTGTCCAGATTTCTTGCATTAAAGAGGTTGATAGGTACGAGTCTTGCACTATTGCCTGTATTCTCAGTTTCCACTGTTCCGTACTGTGAAGCACTAACATTTCACTTATACCAAGTTAAGGTGAAGAACAGTTACAATTACACTGAAAGTGCACTGCTTCTTGTCCAAGCAACCTTTTTTTGAGGCTTGAATCATAAAAGTGCATCGTCTTCTGATTTGTCTTAATCCATGGTCACTTTTTGTGCAGCCTCTCCCTCCATCCTTTTTTGCTGCAATATATTTGTTCAGGGAAAGAGGTTTCATATGACACTTATTTAACACACTTTCACTGCACAAATTAGTCTTCCATTGCATACATCAATAGCCTTTTTCCATCAGGACATGCTGAAAGCTGCTCTACGCAAGTGAGAGAGCTTTGAGCGATATGCTGCTTGCATTCACCTGTTTATAATCTCTCAGACAGATGACCTGTTTAACAGAGTCACTAGACACTCCTTTGTACTGAATATGCGAGTCAGCAGACTGGTCCACTCTACATGAGGATTAAGCTTCATCACACCTTACTATCCATCCCCATATCCTAACCACCCTTCAGGTTTCCAGTCTTAATTAATTTCCTACACTCTTCATATACACATATATCAACTCTATCTGTACCCCTCACTTAATCCATTAACTACAGCACCCAGTCAATTAGCATGCCAAGACAAACATTCTCTCCCTTAATTTTTACCATATACTCTACCAAAAATCACAGCAATGTAGGACAACTTCAATTAACGAAAACACATACAATCGAGGCACAAATGTCTACCTAAAGTACAGTTGTGTACACTTACCATAAATGTAGATGTTCAAGTTTATTCACTGTTGCAATCATCACATTTGGGCTATCTGCCTGCAGGTAGCCCTCAGCTGGCCTGAATACGAGAGTCTTTGGATTTGTGCGTCGGACGCTGTTGCTTCTTCCATGACGTCAGGTTGTCAGGGATATGAAACATGCAGCCGACACCATTACATCAGTTTTTCTTGCCCCAGATGTCAGATGCCCCCACAACAGGAAACAATTATATGGTATGGAACACCCCCAGCAAAAAACAAATACACATGATATAATATGTGCCAAACAAGGAAGAAAGGTAAAAGTCAAGAGAAGTCAGGGAGCTGGAGGGAGGGTAACCTGGACTGCAACAGTGACTACACTCAAACATCTACATTTATGGTAAGTGTACACAACTGTACTATGTTCTTCATGTTTCACTGTTGCAGTCATCACATTTGGGTTGATTCCCAAAGCTAAGGAAAGGTGGAGGTAGTTAAAGAGCATTCCGGCTAGCAATAAGGCCCTGTAAAACTGCTGTGGCAAATCCAGCTCTGGATTTAGAAAAGATAGGCAGGTGGTAATGTTTGGTGAAAGTATGTACAGAGCTCCAGGTTGCAGTTTCCAGGATGTCCCTGGTAGGGACTCTTCTGAGAAATGTAGTAGAGGTATATGTAGCCCTGGTGGAATGTGTTCTTATCCCCTGTGGAGTAGGTTTTCCATGGTGTTTGTGCTATCCATTTGGAAATGGTTTGCTTTGAAATGGCCTTCCCCTCTACTCCTGCAGCAAAGTTAACTAGCAGCTGGTTAGATTTTCTGAGAGACTTAGTCCTGTCCAAATAGAATCTAAGCTGTGTACGTCCAGAGAACGTAGTATACTTTCCCCTTTATTCTGGGGATTAGGGAAAAAGTAGTCAAATGAATGGACTGGTTTAGAGCCACACTAGACACCACCTTGGGCATGAAGGATGGATTAGTCCTGATGGAAACCCTGTTCGCATGGAAGATAATGAAGGGTTCCACTGCCATGAGGGCCTGCAGTTCAGACACTCTTCTTGCTGAAGTGATGGCTAGAAGTAAAGTGGTTTACCAAGAAAGGAATTTCAACTCTGCTGTAGCAGCTAGTTCAAAGGGGGGGGGGGTGTTTCCAATACAAAGTTAAGGTCCCAGGCCGGAGTGGGAGCCCTTCTGGGCGGTCTTACATTTTTGGCCCCTCTAAGGAATGGTTTTAGCAGGGGATGAGAGAAGGGGGTGGGTCAGTATTATAATGTGCTGATATGGCAGAGGCATGAATCTTAATTGAAGAGAAAGACAGGCCCTTGTGGAGCATTTCTGTTAAATAATCTAGAATACGAGGTAAACTGGACACCGTTGTGTCCATCCCCTGAGCCTGGTTCCAGGAACAGTATCTTTTCCACTTTTCTGAATAGGATTTTCTAGTACTAGGCCTCCTTGCCTCAAGAATGACATCCAGCACCTGCTTACTGAGGGTTGCTAGAGGTGAGATCAGGGAATTAGCCCGGCTGCAAGGTTCAGGGTTTGAAACTGAGGATGCAGAATCTGGCCTGCCTGCTGGGAAAGCAGGGATGGGGTCTGAGGCAGGTGCCAAGGTTGTAGCACTGTCAGACTGCGCAAAAGGGGGGTACCACCAGTGCTGACGTGGCCAGTCTGGTGCAATCAGCACTGTCCTTGGCTTGTCATGGTTGATCTTTAGTAGCACCTTCAAGAGGAAAGGCAGAGGGGGAAAGGCATAAACTGAGAGGCTTTCCCAGGTAAAGGACAGGGCCATCCACTTTCCGAGCTTGACTTTGGGGAGTTCTGGTGCAGAATTTGTTCAACTGGTAGTTCTGAGGGGAGGCAAACAGGTCTACCTCTAGAGTCCCCCATTTGTTCCTCAAGAGCTTGAATATTTTGGGTTCCAGTTTCCATTCGTGTGGGTCCATGAGATTTCGGCTTAAATCGTCTGCCAGTGAATTTAGTTTGCCTGGCAGGAACTGAGCTTGTAGGTTCACTTGGTAGCTCAAGGCTGTGTTCCACACAGCCATGGCTAGTCTGCAGAGTGGGTAGGAATGGATTCCCCCCTGCTTGTTTATGTACCACATAACTGTGGTGTTTGTCTGTCTTTACCAATAGTTGTCCTGGAATAACAAGGTCTCTGAAGGCTGTCAGAGCATTCTGTACAGCTAACATTTCTTTCTGACTGATATGCAGGTGCATCTGTTTTAGATTCCATTTGCCCTGAATGCACTGCCCTGCCATGTGAGCCCCCCATGCATAGTCTGATGGGGTTTGGGCGGCAGGGGGTAGAGTGAAAGGGAGTCCCTTGTTGTGGTAGCAGGCCTCTGCCCACCAAAGGAACTCTGCCCTTAGACAAGGGATAATAGGAATCATTGTTTCCAGGACTTGAGAATGTTGACACCATAGGCTTTTTAGGTACCATTGAAGTTTCCTCATATGCAGTCTTGCATACGGAATTAACAGAATGCAAGATGCCATGAACCCCAGAGCTTGCAGGAATTTCCTTGCAGATAGCTGTTTTTTTTTTGTGGCCAGTAGTCTGAAGTAGGTTGTCAAATGAACTGGTTTCTCTGGAGTGAGGAATGCCATCTGGGAAGTTGTGTTCAAGCTTGCTCCCAGGAATACAATCTGTTGGCAGGGTAATAGGTGTGAATTCTTCTCGTTGATGGTGTACCCCAGTGAAGACAGAAGTCTCTTTATAAATGCCAGGTGCTGTAATAGCAAGTCCTGACTCTCTGCCTGAATCAGGCAATCATCCAAATATGGCTAAATCTGAATATTTCTCTGCCTGCAAAATGCAATGGCAGGAGCTAGGCACTTTGTAAATACCCTGGGTGCAGTAGATAAACCAAAGGGCAGAGCAGATAACTGATAGTGCATGGAGCCTGCCCTGAAGCGTAGGAATTTTCTGCAGGATTCCCTTATTGGGATGTGCAGGTAAGCTTCTTTTAAGTCTAGAGTTGCCAGCAAGGCGTCCTTGGCTAGCATAGGAAGAAACTGCTGAAGAGTTAGCATTTTGAATTTTGGAACCACCAGAAAAGTGTTGATAACAGAAAGGTCCAGGACAGGACAGCCCCAAGAAGCATGGGGTCCTGCAGAAGTTTCCAGGAGCAGACATCACGCAAAAACTGATACCAGTCCACCATACATTTCCCTGTGACACCTATTTTTTGCAATATATGCACATTTCCCTTATTCACTCAAACATTAAATAAAAAGTACAGTTTTGTACCTACCATAAATGTAGATGTTCGAAGATCCACATTGCTGCAGTCCTTACATATGGGTAGTCCGCTGTCCTCGGTCGGCCCGAATACCAAAGTATTAGGCTGACGTCGGTCAAGGCGCCTTAGACTGACATCAGAACGTCAGGGTACAAAAGCGCATGACCGACGTCATATCCTCAGTCTTTTCTTGCCCCAGATGTCAGAAGGCCCTAATAACAAAGGCTAAAGCCAAAAAATAACCAACCACCCCTGCACTAACCATATTTACAATATGTACAACCCAAACCACACCACCACCTCTAAATACAGAGGGGAAGGAGGGAGGGTAAATTGGACTGCAGCAATGTGGATCTTCGAACATCTACATTTATGGTAGGTACAAAACTGTACTATGTTCTTCATCTCACATTGCTGCAGTCCTTACATATGGGTAGAATCCCAAAGCAGAGGTAAGGGAGGATGGCCAACTAAAAAGCATTAGGGGCTGCCAAAATGCCCTGTAAAATTGCAGTGGCAAATCCAGCCCTAGATTTAGAGTAAAGTGGAAGGTGGTAATGCTTAGAGAAAGTATGCACTGAACTCCAAGTAGCTGCTTCCAGAATATCTTTAGTAGCCACCCCCCTTAAAAAGCTGTAGAAGTGGCAGTAGCCCTAGTGGAATGAGGCCTAATCCCAGCTGGAATCTCCTTACCATGATGGGAATAACAGAAAGTAATACAAAAACCAATCCACTTAGAAATAGTTTGTTTTGAAACTGGTTTGCCCTGAGAACCCAAAGCAAAAGAAACAAACAACTGCTGAGACTGCCTGAACCCTTTAGTTCTGCTCAAATAATATCGCAACTGTCTGTGTATATCCAAAGTGTGCAAAATCCTCTCCCCTTTATTTTGGGGTTTGCATAAAAAGTCGGCAAATGAATAGTTTGGTTTAAAGCCACACTAGAAACCACTTTAGGCATAAAAGAAGGGTTAGTACGAAAGACACCCTATCCTTGTGGAAAATTAAGAAAGGCTCAACCGCCATAAGGGCCTGTAATTCAGAAACCCTTCTCGCAGAAGTAATGGCCAACAAAAAAGCAGTCTTTCATGATAAATATTTCAACTCTGCTGTTGCTGCAGGCTCAAAAGGTTGTAGAGTGAGTTTCTCCAACACAAAATTGAGATCCCAAGCAGGAGTAGGAGCTCTACGTGGGGGTCTTATATTCTTTGCCCCTCTAAGGAATTGCTTAAACAAAGGATGAGAAAATAATGGTGGGTCACAGTCATAGTGAGCAGAGATTGCTGCAGCATGAACCTTTATAGAGAAGGACAAACCTTTGTCCAATAACTCAGTAAGGTATTGAAGAGCAACATTTAAATTAGGTTTAGAAACATCAAAGTCCTTTGCTGTACTCCAAAATAAAAGTCTCCTCCATTTATCTGCGTAAACTTTCCTTGTACTAGGCCTTCTGGCCTCCAAAATAACATTCAAAACTTGTTGTGGAAGCTGAGACCCTCCAGGGTTTAAAACAGAATATGCCAGGCTGTTAGATGTAGAGAGTGAAGTTTGACATTGAGTAAATGACTGTTCTCTTGAGACAGCAGGTGAGGAATCGAAGGCAACGGCCATGGAGGCTTCCGTACCAGACTTCTCAGTAATGGGTACCAGTGCTGTTGAGGCCAATCCGGAGCTATTAAAATCATGTTTGGCTTGTCCTGTCTGACCTTCAGGAGAACCTTTGGGAGGAGAGGCAGAGGTGGAAAGGCATACATGTGAAGATTGCTCCAATTGAATGAGAGAGCATCCACTTTCCAAGCTGTGGGATGAAACCTTTTTGTGCAAAACTTTGGCAGCTGGTAATTTAGTGGAGAAGCGAACAGATCTATGTCTGGAGTTCCCCATAACACTGTCAATTTCTGAAATACATGAGGATCCAATTTCCACTCGTGGGGATCCATAATTTGTCTGCTCAACACATCTGCTAAGGAGTTCTGTGCTCCTGGCAGAAACCTTGCCTGAAGATTTAGCTGTAAACTGAGAGCAGTCTCCCACAAAATCATTGCTTGTCTGCATAGAGGATATGAATCGTCCCCTTGCTTGTTGATGTACCACATGACAGTTGTGTTGTCTGTTTGAATCAACACCTGCCCTGGAAGAAGTAAATCCTTGAAAGCTATCAATGCAAACTGGACTGCTAACATCTCCTTCAAGTTGATATGTAAATGTTGAAGTCTGGCAGGCCACGTGTCTTGTACCCATTTTCCATTTAGATGAGCTCCCCAAGCTTTGTCTGAGGCATCTGTCGTTAGAATCTGACTCGCCTCTGGTCGGGTCACAGAGAGTCCCTTGTTTAGGTGACATTCCTGAGCCCACCACAAAAATTCCTTTTGAATGCAAGGTATTATCTGAATGACAGTGTCCAAATCTTGGCAGTGCTGTGTCCATACATTCTTGAGATACCATTGTAGCTTCCTCATATGCAGTTTGGCATTGGGAAGTACCAGAATACAAGATGCCATGAACCCCAAGGCTTGAAGGACTGTCCTTGCAGTCAGCCTGGACTGACGAGACAATTGGTGGAAGTAAAGAGAAAGATTCTTTTGTTTGTCCGGGGTCAAAAAGGCCATCTGGGATGCTGTATTCAGTCTCACACCCAGAAAGCACATGTCCTGAGAGGGTACTAGACTGGACTTTATTTCGTTCACAGAATACCCCAGGCATCTTAACACTGCCATCACATACTGTAAATGATGAAGAAGTTAGTCCCTTCCTTGGGCCAGAATCAGGCAATCGTCCAAATAAGGATAGATTTGTATTCCTCTTAGCCTGAAAAAAGCTACCACTGGAGCCAGAACCTTCGTGAACACTCTGGGCGCAGTAGATAAGCCAAAGGGCAATGCAGAGAACTGATAATGAGAAGTCCCAGCTCGAAAACGCAGATACTTCCTGCAACTGAGCCTGATAGGAACATGAAGATAAGCCTCCTTGAGATCCAGAGTCACCATCCAGTGATCTTTGCCCAGCAGAGGTAAAAGCTGATGTAACGTCAACATTTTGAACTTGGGAATGTCCAGATATGTGTTGAGGATAGATAAATCCAAAATTGGTCTCCACGTGTTCCCTTTCTTTGGTACTAGAAACAGGCGAGAATAAAATCCTAGGCCCACTTCTGGCAGAGGGACGGTTGTATGGCCCCTAATTGAAGTAGTAGAGAAATTTGTTTGTGAGCCTCTAGTCTTTGCTGCGGAGGAACGTCTGGCATGCCTTTGAAAGGAGGCAAGGTATGGAAATAAAACTTGTAACCTTGGTGTATGATATCCAATACCCATTTGTCTTGGGTAATCAAAATCCAATTTTCCTTGAAGAGTGCCAACCTTCCTCCCAAAGGTGCTGCCAAGCAAGAAGGATCTGGCAGCTGAAAAAGTAGGTCATTGGGCCTGTTTACGAAAGGACTGGCCCCTGCCCTCACCCGAAGATTGTGCAGGTGAACTCCCTGTTCTAGGTCTGAAAGAACCCTGAGCTCTGCCCCTACCACGTCTAGATCTGCCCCTAGACTGAGAATCATAAGAGGGATACGTCCACCCCTTAGCAGGCCAATTCCTACTAAACTTTGGAGGCTGAACCTGCAAAAAATCTTTAACAGCCTGCATAGACTTAGCCTTGTCTTCCATCTTCTTCAAGACTGACTCCACAGGTGAACCAAACAACACATCAGACTGCAAAGGAGCATCCAAAATCCTTGTCTTAACATGGTCAGATAAATTCTGATCCTTCAGCCAGGCGTGCCTGCGAAGAACTGAACCAGTGGCAGCCACCCTAGACGAGGCCTGCACAGCATCAAAACCACATTGTAATGAATGCTTACCCACCTGTTCAGAGACATGCACCAAATCTTGTAATTCTTTACACTCAATGCCTTCCGCCAGAGCATCCACCTTAGACTTCAATTGAGAAAGAAGAAAGTTTTGATATTTCAACATATGAAACTGGCAATTCAAAGCCCTCATAGCTAAGGTAGAAGAAGTATAGACCTTCTTTCCCCATCTATCCAAAGCTCTGGCCTCTTTATCTAGAGGAACCGGATTCTTTACCACAGAAGCCTTAACACCCTTAGGTCCCTGACTAATAGTTTCTGGGTCCGCCCTAGGACTCTTATAAAGATATTTATGAGCCTCAGGTACCCTGTAATACCTATCCGGTTTAACAGGCGAGGAGGCAGAGAATCAGGATTAAGTGAAGCCTCTGAAAACACATCTTCCACAACATCCAGAACAGGAGGTATAGCCAAGGGCCTGTGTTGGGGTAAAAGCAAAAATTCCTAAGCCTTTTCCGGGAATCCGAGAAGTCCTGACCTTCCCACTTAAAATGTTCCCTCATAGAATGAAGTGTCTCTGAAAAAGAAAAATCCTCTGGAGGAGAAGCAGTAGGAGTGGAATCATCTGCATCAGAATCAGAATAAGGAGAGTACTCCTGCAAGTCTTCAGCCGAAGACTCTGAAACATCCAAGCCTGCTCAAAACCTCCCAATTCTGGCTCCACCCTAGGCCTCTTATAAGGAGGGGGCAAAGAACCTCTAATCAGAGTAATCAAATCTTCTGCCATTTTAAGCATGTGCTTCTTAGGCACAGACCCTGCTGAACTAGGAGTGACACCAACAGAAGCTAAACCTGGCCTGCCTCTGGGAGAAGCCTTGGAAACAGAAGGAGAGGGCCTAACCACCCTAGGAAGGGAGGGAGTACAGAAACCTGAGAAGCCCCTTCAGCCTGACCTGCCTCTTGAGAGGCCACATCCTGCAAAATCAAAGTCTCCCCTGAGACTCCAAAGAAGTCTCCGTGGAACCACCGGCTCCACTGAAGCCTCTAAAGAACCGGCGTCCGGACGGACGACTCATCCTGCCTGGGTTTAACTGTTTTGTCTTTGCGCTTCTTGAAGAAGCGCCGGAGAATCCGACGGCATATTATAATTGCACCGCTTACGAAGACCAGCCTAGCACAATCTAACCTTCGCTTAATAGTGCGCTTATTGAACCTCGCACAAAAGCGACACCCAACAACGTCGTGCTCAGGCCCCAAACAAGGAATGCACAAAGAATGATAATCCCTATGCGGTATCTGTTTCCCACAAGAAATACAGTTATTCACTTTTTCTGACATCCGGTAATACACTGAGGCAAGAAAAAAACAAAATATTCCCCAACGGGATACTTAGCCAACTTGGATTCGGTCTGAAACTCCGAACTCGAAAAATTTCAGAACGCCGAACGGCATTTGCAACGCTGCTTCTGCATCGGACCATGCGGCAAAAAAGACTGAGGATATGACGTCGGTCATGCGCTTTTGTACTCTGACGTTCTGATGTCAGTCTAAGGCGCCTTGACCGACGTCAGCCTAATACTTTGGTATTCGGGCCGACCGAGGACAGCGGACTACCCATATGTAAGGACTGCAGCAATGTGAGATGAAGAACATCTGCTCTCCAGTCCTTCCTTCCCTTAAAACTCACTCCTCCTCCTGTACATTATTCTGCATACACTGTTTCCACAGCTTCCATTTACTACCATGTAATTTACTCTTTCCTTCTAAGAATCCCACCTCCAGTTCTTCTATCTCCTTTAAACAATATCAGTACTTCAATCACGAGGCAGACTTGTCATCCTTAACATTAACAGGGTATTTCCAGTTGTTTCCTTAACTGCCACATAATTTCACAGAAGTGACTTCCTTGACACTAACAGAGAATCTTTCAACAGTTCAAGCTATTTTTCTTTTTAATTCTATTTACTTATGTTTACTGACTCTCTTTCAAACAGACATTTCTAAAAAGATATCCAGGGGACCTACTTATAGCATAAAACTTGTAAATAAGCCATTTGTGCATTCCCTAATTCACTTCCATGCACTCCTCCTTCAAGTCCATCTGATCAGCTTTTACTTCACATTCTCCCATTCCATCTTGCTTTTGACCAAATCTGTTTTGTAAATAACTATAACATTTGCCTTGTCAGGACTAGTTCTACGGATGCTGCTCTTGTGTTCCAGAAAAATACTATGGTCAGGTTCTGTCATAGAGGAAAGCAGAACATTTATGCTTCCAGTTATTGCTATTCAACATGGCAACATTCAGAAAGGCCTTACATTTTGCTGGTTTGTTAGTTATTTGTATACAGTTAAATGAAGACATTAAATTGTTTGGCCCATCTCTTTTTAATCATTCAATGCCCAGATCCAACTGCACAAATTTAAATGGCCAATTATTTTTAATCATTCACTGCCAGATCCAAGTGCACAAATTTAAATTAAAATTAAAACATGGCATTCTAATTGGTAAAGGCAGTATCTCTCCTCTCTCTCTCCCAACAGTGCCTGGAAAACCTAGTAAAGGGTCCTGCTTGATTTGTGTAACTGCAAAGGCATCAATAGTGTTCTTATTCATATGCAGTCTAACATTTACAAATTGTACCAGAATACAATGGAATATCCTGCCTTTTGTTTACCATTTACTATCATTTCACACTTTTTGGCAAATAAAATATACAAATCGAAATACAGAAATGAACTGCGGGGTGTTGGACACTAAACTGTATCTAGATGACAAATGAGGGAAGAAAAAGGTAACGCTGAGACAAAGTTAACACTAGAAGACTGCACTGACCTTTTAGGCTGACCTCGGCACCATAAAGCAATACCTTGATAAATTATGTTGTAGCCACAGAAAAACAGAATGCCCAGAACACAGCAACACCAGCCCACTATTTGTCTCACTGGATGTTTAGAATGTAAGCAAGTGTAACCACACAAACTAATTAACCCTGTGACGTCCCCACTCTGGGCCAGTAGTCAAGAAGCCTGAATCCTCACCATTGACACTGGAGAGGGATGTTCACATGGAGCAAAAATGGATACATCCAGTACTTCCAGATGCAGCTCTGCATCAAGCACAATTTCCCTTAAGAGCACACAGGGAACACACACACATTCCAGGGTCTGGATTTCTCTGTCTCCCTCCAGGTTCCCAGTAAGACTCCCCACTGGCACAGCTATATAGCTGTGTCCAAACCAAGTACTCCAGCACCCTCTATGTGAAACCAGTGCTTCGTGTCCCTGCTTCAAGCAGCATACACATTCTTTGATATATGACATGCACACTCACTCATCTGGGAAAGGCTGGCACTGATTTACGCTATTTCCTCTTCTGCCCAGACTATAAGGTAGTTACTGCCTCCAGACACTCCAAAGCCAGCTATTCTAAGGCTTTTACAAGGGCACCTAATTAAACTGAGTGAAATTAATATGAATACAAATGGTAGTGTTTTGACCATTGCAGTAAGGCTTTCAGGAGTGGCCAGTGCCACTGAATAAATATAAGTACTCTCAAGGATTAAAATATTCTCTAAAGGGCCAGCCACAATAAAAAGTTTAAATACATTTAAAAATATATAATAAAAACATGAAAATACTAAATATCTATTCACAATAAACAAGTTTCAATCCCATAAAATATTAAAAACAACACTGGTGGACAGGTTCACACAGTTACAGGAAAACAATACTTAACTAATCTCACTATATTTTCCTGACTGATCCAAATAATCATTATTCCCTGGATACTTACTAGAGCAAGGCAAGATGAAGTAGGTGACGGGTCCTTCCTTATCAGGTTCCAAAAACAGAGTGCAGTGAGACTTCAGTCCCATCTAGTATTAACAATCATTTTTGTCCTAGATTACAGAATGACATCTCATGGTCACCAGACTTCTGGCTCCCATGTTATCCCCCATGGCTAGAAGTTGCTAGGATTTAGCACATACGTGCCAATAAAACACACACAGATTGTTAAACCATAAAACGTTTCCACTCTTCCAGAGTTGCAGCTATCCCAAAGCCAACACAGAAAGCTTCCTAGTATAGACTTTTTGTTTCTGGCTGAATTGAGAACTGTAAGATAACATCTTTATGGCCTAGGCCCAGTAATTTAATTTCTTACTATTTTCAAAGTTTTCCCCAGAACAAAGGCCACAATCCACGATATCGCAAAATCTAGTTTATTGTTGTACGATACAAACACTGTTGAGCGCTTTCATCTATCCAACATAGATTTCCTCAGAACAAATAGCAACTCAATGACCACACTTTAAATAGTTAAAAAAACGCCCAAAATACCACCTGATCAATTATATGTTTAATTAAAATTTAAAAATACATGCTTCCACGACATCGTATTCCTAAATAAAATATGATAGTAATAAAAAACACTGTTGTATAAGTACATTAAATAATAAAATATACCATGTAACTTATCTCACTTGCCAATACATACATTTGTGTTCCTGTTTAAAATAATGTAATTTGATGAATGAATAAGTGGCAGATCAGACAATGCAGCCAGCTTTCCGGGTACTGAGTATATCCCCACAAAACCTCTCATCATGGTTTAACGTAGTAGTCATATGAAGTTTTTGAACATTATTATTTTTTTATGTATACATTTCATGTACACATTTAATTTATACTTATTAAGTTATTAAAGTATCATACAACACATTATTAGGCACATTAAATATATTTTCATGTGCATGTACAATTTTTAAAGGACAATAGGCATTTACATTTTAAACAGGAACACAAATGTATGTATTGGCAAGTCAGATAAGTTACATGGTATATTTTATTATTTAATGTACTTATACAACAGTATGTTTTTTATTACTATCATATTTTATTTAGAAATATGATGTCGTGGAAGCATGTATTTTTAAATGTTAATTAAACATATAATTGATCAGGTGGTATTTTGGGCATTTTTTTAACTATTTAAAGTGTGGTCATTGAGTTGCTATTTGTTCTGAGGAAATCTATGTTGGATAGATGAAAGCGCTCAACAGTGTTTGTATCGTACAACAATAAACTAGATTTTGCAATATCGTGGATTGTGGCCTTTGTTCTGGGGAATATTTTCTGATTCGTTTGATTTTTCTTGTGTTAGTTTTCCCTGGAAACGTTCTGTTGTTATTTTCAAAGTTTGCTGGAGCTGGGCTTAACCTCTTCTCTTTCAGTATTCTCTGTTAACGCATAGATTTACTTCATTTACAATACAGTCAGGACCAACTGTTGGTACATTTTTAACACAAGAAGGTTGGCATAATGGGCGAGGTATTTACCTTACTGACACAAGGTGCAGGTTTGATTCTCACATGGGGTAACTGGCTAGGCTTAAAATGACCCACAAGGGCAGTTAGCATAGTACTAATCTATCAACCTATGTACAAATACATTTTTCAACACACACATCTGTACAAATCAGTCTAATATATAAATGACATACTATTCTTTACAGAATTCCAGCTAGCTGTGCTGACATATGTTACACAACCACTGCCCTACATCTCCTGGCATAGCTGACAATACCTCACATTGTCACAAGCCCAACAAAAATTAAGCACTGAAACAGAAAGTAAAACTCTAGGTAAGTAAATTATGTATGAATCATCAGTGAAGTGCAATTTGAGAAGACGCTAGACTACAAAGAAAAAAAATATGAAGTTGCCATTATTTACAATAAGCAAAGGAAATGCCATACACTAAAGATCAAGTTTCACCGACTAGATAAGAAAAATCAAAAGCACAAAAAACAGAAAGGGCACAGTAAAAAGCATGCTAACAAGTCAAACACTTGCTGTCTTGAGGCAGAGTGAAAAACAAGCTGCAAAACATGGGCACACACTTGAATCCCAACCACACCAAAACAAGCATGCACACTCACACACACACCTGGAAGCAATATGATAAGAGCCATCAGGTCAGACAAAAGAAACTTCAGCTGAAACTTTCTCTACAAATCACACTTGCTAGTATTTGGGAAAAGACATAATCCCTGAATCTGATGATACAATACATTTTAGTTCTCAGGTACAAATACTAAGCCCGTCTTCACTTTGGATTAAAAAGACTGAGCTCCCTACACTAGAAAGCAATGCTTCACTAAGCATGACTGCACAAAGTAAAACAGAGCGGAGCGTCTCAGATTTCCATACTTAATACCACCTTCCAACCTTATTCCCTGGTGCAAAAAGCAAGGCTGACTAGGTGCGACTTAAATGATTATGCAAGATAATTTACAATCTTTGCATTAAGTATAACAGCAGAATTATGGAGAACTTAACACTGGAAATTCATTTTGTCTAATTTATTGGCATAAGTCTGGAATATGCTGGTACTTGCTAAGGTAAGGGACCCTCATATACAACAAAGAAAACAAAATGAAAAGAAATGCTTTTTCTGAAATAAAATAGCGTGTTTTGAAATATCTGCACACATTATCAGTATGTAAAAATATTCCTGAATTCTGGTGACTAAACATGCCAGTAATCTCCTTACTTGGCCAACTGCTACTGAATATGGGTTTGTATGCCAGATCATTCCTTCCTCTCCATATTTGTAAACAAACAATTCAGAAAGATTTCCAGGCATGCATTCACACTGCCAGCGGTCCATGTCCAGCTATGATCAGGCAGTGGGCAACAACAAATCGCCAGAGATGTTCTTTTTACCCACTGAAGGCCAATGGCATAAAAGTACAACATCCCACAATCTGTAAATTGTATGACCTCTCCACACAATACTACCATAATGGCACGGAATGTAGGGTATCAAAAGACATTGCCAACATCCTAGCTGACAGGTTCAGGGCAAACTTCTCCCCCCCCCCACCAAAAGGGCAAATATCTATCCCAGCAGAGTGCTGCCCCCCTGACATCTCGGATGCTCAGGTAAGAGCCGCCCTCTCCAAAGCAAAAAAACACAGCATCAATGGGACCAGACGGCATCCCGGGCTGCGTCCTACATGAACTCCAAGAAGAGCTAAACCCAAACATAAAACTACTGTTCAATCTCAGCCTTACTACTGGATATGTACCCAAAGAGTGGCGTACAGCAACAGTGGTCCCTCTACACAAAGGTGGTGCCTCAACGGATCCTGGAAACCATTGCCCCGTAAGTCTGATTAGCTTGTTCTGCAAAGCTATGGAAAGGATCATCATGGACCCCATAAATAAAGATATTGGGGACCTACAGACACTGGATCCTACCAAGTTCGGCTTTGTTAAGGGCAGATCCTGCCTCTTAAACCTGGTTGATTTCTTTGAAACAGTCACCAAGGCCATTGACGAGGGGAAGGTGGTCCACACAGCCTACCTGGACCTCGCAAAAGCCTTCGATACAATACCCCACACAGGCATTATAGATAAGCTCACCAGCTTAAATATAAACCCCTATGTCACTAGATGGGTTGCAAACTGGCTCAAGGACAGAACCCACATGGTTAGAATTGCTGGAGCCATGTCAGACTCCAAACCAGTTACAAGTGGCATCCCACAAGGCTCAGTCCTGGGACCTCTCTTGTTCGGTATATATTTCTCGGAGGTACAGGCCAACACGGAAGGACTGTGGCTTACCAAGTTCGCAGATGACTGCAAACTGGGCGTCATAATCGACTCTCCAGCTGACACAAGCATCCTCCAAAAGGGCCTCATAGAAACAGACAACTGGTGCCAGAGCCATGGCCTCAAGCTAAATGCCAAAAAGTGTATAGTCATCCCTTTTGGCAAAAACAAAGTGCCCACAAATTACCACATAGGTGATAATCTATTAAGTACAGAAGAAGTAATTAGGGACCTGGGGATCCAAGTTGATAGCAATCTCTCATTTGACAACCACGTGGCCAAAGTGGTTAGAAGAACATTTTATATAGTCCACCTAATCGTGAAGGAATTCACATCTAGATCAGGGGAGGTCATCGTGCCTCTTTACACATCCCTCGTCAGGCCCATAATTGAGTACAATGCCCCTTTTGGGATGTACCTTATCAGACACCTGCAACTGGAAAGACCCCAAAAGTACCTCACCAAGAGGATCAAAGGGCTCAAACAGATGCCATATGCTGCCCAGTTAAAGAAACTCCAGCTCTACTCAGTGACATACCGCATGCTCAGAGGCGATCTGTGCCTGACGTATAAAGTCATGTCCAACCCGGAATTAATGGACATGCTGCACCTCAAAATCCAAATCCCATCGAGCTACGCGCTCGAGAGACTTGAACCTCAGCACTGAAATAAATAGGACATGCTGGAGGGACAGATTCATAACCCAGAGGCTCCCTTCACTCTGGAATAAAATCCCAGTCCAGGTTAGGCGGAGTCCCTCATTGACTCTCTTCAAGAGGAATCTTGATGAGTGGATGGGAGATCGTAGGTTTACCCCGGGTATCACTTCCGTGTCACTGTTAGACAGAGGCACAGTATACTAACCTCGAAAAAGGGCATAGCAAAATTAATTTAAAATGGGTGGCGAAAGCCAAACACACTCTGGCTAGGCTTATAAATGCCCTAGGGCAGATAGCCTAGTATGAACCTATTAGAGTAAAAGTGGAGAAGTCACATTGATTGTTGACACAACACTGACATTTTAAGGGTCACAAAAACAGTAGTCCTGTGATCAGTAACAAAGAATATTTTTAACACTGATGTACCAAAGCGGACACCTGACCGTTTACAGAGCACTTGAAGGCACAGCTTCTTCCAGCCAGAGTGCAGATTGCCTACAAGGCAAAGATTACTAGAATTAACATTTCAAGAAAGCTTGAACGGAAGAATTCAGCTTAAGGAACCAAAAGAAACATTTACCAGAACAAAAAGGAAAATGTGTGCAATGACTATATGGCAGACCTAAATGACAGTATTAACAAGTCAGTCTATTGCATCCGTGTGACAAACAAGTGCAGCCTGGGAGATGTGACTGATGCACTGCATTCAGAAGGCTCAGCTGCAAGGACTAAAATTTGATTTTATTACCGCATACTGTTTACTAAGCAATGTCAAGGCAATTTAATCCATCCCACACTGATTTTAAAAAGCAACAGTCTGTGACTAATATGTAAATTTCATCAGTTCATAAATGCAAGACAATAAGAATATTGATATCACCAATAATCTATGCAAGATTTAAGTATCTCTCTGGACTGCAACTTAATCCTGGAAAACATTCCCATATCCCTGCCCCTAAACATCTCAAAGTACACACAGCTATATAATTAAGAAACAACACATGACACGGACATGGAAGGTGTGTGCATTGCGTAATATTACTCCTGCCAGGGGTCAAAGCGTGAACAAGCATCCCAACTTCCTTCATCAGCAACACTGCGACGCACGACACAACCCAGAAATACTACAGTGCTAATATACAACAAATAATACACTTCAACTTTCAAGGTTCTGCTTCTATGTGGCTTAGTTTGGCACAATGATGTTACTGTGTAATATTTCTGTGCCTTGATAACCAAATAAGTCTCTCATATTGTCAAACAGCAGTTATCATAACAGTGACGTCTTATTCCAGGGTGGGCATCCTGGAACTAGCCAACGCCAGACTTGGGAGATATAGGACCTACTTACCTAACTTGTCTACATGCCAACACCTTTCAAAACAACAGCTCTCCCAGCACACAGTGTGCACACATGGGGCAGCAGAGCAATGGCAACGATTTGTGTGTTATCATAGTCAAATTTAATGCTGTTTTTCCACTGTTCATTACCTACCATTTATCTCCAGTGGATGCAGACATTACAAGCACTACTGGCACATTAGAGTAATATGACATTAGAGTAATAAAAGTGTGCCAGGGGCTTTCAACTTTCCTCATATTCCCAGATACCATCTGCTTCAACCATTTAGAGGTTACAATTTAGACCATTTTTGAACTGCAATAAGGTGATGCACTCAAAAAACAGTTATGAGAGTCCATAGTTATTTATCATGTTTGTAATCAGATTAAAATACTTCTAAGTTTCCTCATGCTACCTGGCACCGGACAATTTGCAAAAGGGAGGACAAAGACAATTTTGTATTAACATTCCTTTCTGTATTTAAAAATAAAGAGCTGAACACTTCATGATGGAATAAAATAAAGGTACAAGAGTAATGCTGTCTACACGGTATCCTTTAGAAGTAGACTAACACAGAAGAGATGGGGGAAGAGTAACCATGTACCCCTTTACCAGTAATTCTGACTGTAAAAATCTCACCAGAATGCTTACCTCAACCTCTGGATGAAATCTCACAAACAGGAACTTGCTAAAGACGCTTTCAGTTTGGAAGTATTTGATAAGAATAATATAGCAATAACCCACGCCTGGGTGTGGGTCATGCTAAATTTACCCACGGTTGGCGTGGTTTGGTCCCGAGGGCGAAGCCTGTCTCGCTATGTTAAACTCATTTAACATAGCGAGACACTAAAAAAAAGCAACGGAGATCTTGCTTTCTCCGTTGCTTTTTAAAGAGTTCGCTATGTTAAATGGGTTTAACATAGCGAGACAGCTTTAAAATAAGCAACGGAGATGTCCGTTGCTTATTTTAAAACTGTCTCACTATGTTAAACTCATTTAACATAGCGAGACAGTGTTTTAAAAAACCGAGTTATACTAATGGAAAAATGTCCGGGCAACCGGACCTTTTTCCATTAGTATATCTCGATTTACAACGGGCACGCTGGCCAATCAGCGTGCACGTTTTGGGGGGGCATGGTATAATGCACAATAATCTGTTAATGCAGGGAAGCAAAACACCACTGCTCAGTAAAGTGTGTACTGACTGCAAATCCAAAAAGCAAAGTAAAATGCTTTATAAATGACTACTTAAAAATTACACAGTAAAGCAGATCAACCACAGGTATATAATAATTACATCAGAGTATTTTAATTTTTTTTCTTTCTTGAACCTGATTTTTATTAAGCTTTTTACTTGCATGTTAAACAGTAGGAGCAAGTGCCACTTTTCAGGGAGACCAAACAGCTATAGTCAAATGGCTTTCAAGAGTTGCACAGTACGCAAACTGCAAATCAAATGCAGGACTACAATGTAAAGGTATGTAGTCTTAACAACCCACACTGTGCTGTCAAATACAATCACCCAGACTTTCATGTTTCTTAACATCTTAAGCAAATGGACTACAATCTAGGAACAAGCACAGAGACATAAATAAAGCAATAATCAAGGCAAAATATTTGCAGACTTTTTTCAATAAACTTTCTCTGTTACCTGTGCAGCAGTAACTGACAAGGTTTTAACTCTTCAGCAGGCAGTAATTCAGAAGCCTCAAAACAAACTTTATAAAATTACTACTGAACACCCCTTTCCCAAATGCAGATCTTAAAGACATTTTGGTCTTTACTTGTCACTAGAAACAAAAAGAAGCTGCTTAGAGACTACATCTTGCAAACAAGTGTTTCTACAGACTGGGCTGTTTTCTGAAAATAGTGTGGCTCATGCATCATGTAAAATTATAAGAGTACGCCAAACTCCTTCCTCAACATAGTAGAGTCAGACAAAACCACCATCACCAAAATTCTGTAAAGATACAATCATCAAAAAACAATTCTGGTTTCATAGTGCAGAAGGAAGGAATCCTGACTGTGCCCCAGTTGACCTGGGTTCGATTAGCATCCATGGCACCAGAAAGAAACATACAGGGAAGGAGATGAGTGAAGAGGTACGGCCTGTATGCCTCTCAACCTCTTAGAGCAAGAAATCTGGACAAAGCCAACAATAACTGGAGGACAAAGGCCCAAAAATAGGGACATTGTTTAAAAATTGTGGTTACAAACCTAGAACAACAGGTTTTGCCTTAGCAGGAATTTTATGAAGGGCATGAAGTCTGAAACTCAAACGTCTAATTATTTTCCAATTTCAACCTTCAATAATTTGCCAGGAAACTAACAGTTTTATGAGAAATGGACCAAAAATATCGGGCAAAAAATCAGGACGTTCTGCTAAAATCTATACAGTTGAGAAGTATGATTGTGGGTACCCAGCAAAACATACAAGGTGATATTATTTCTTTCTTCAGTGGAAAATAGGGAAACCACCACATATGCCTGGGGACTGGAAGACGAGACTACTTACTGGTGATGCCTTTTATCCCTAAAGAAAAGTATAACCACCAGTGCATATAGTCCACTGTACTTCCCCTTCACTGACCATGCTTAGCAGACACATGGGAGTAGGGCTTAAAGATAAAAACTCCAAAATGTCCCTGATGTCCCTCAGACTGACCATCACTCTACTAGGGCCCTGATAAGCCAAGCACCCAAATGTGAACCACAAATTTGATTTATATAAGGAGCGAATTACTAGTTGCCTCAGTCCATCAGGGACATAGGTGCCAGATCAGGGATGAACTTCAGATTGCCCATCCATTTGTCCTAATTGTGCTTAAATAGTGTTGGGGAGGAACTCTGCTTCTCATGGATGGACAGTCTGTTACAGAGGATGGGAATTCACTGAGAAACGTATCTGTTTCTCTAACATGACATTTATGCTGCAAGCAAAAATTTAGGTCTTTTAATCTAGCAGTTTTGACGCCGTTTGCTTTGCAGATGTGCAAAAATCTTCATCAAAACAGGATCCATAGATACCTTGTACACCAGACAAAGATTACCTCTCAGAAGTCTGTACAATACATAGTAGAAATACAGGGTTTTGAGGTAATCACCATAGGATATTGTGTTTATTTCCTGTACTCTTTGTAAAGAAGCAATGTAAATGTTCCAGTTGCTGTGTACGTCTCGTCAGGTACATACCAAAAGGGGCATTATATTCTATGATGGGTTTGAGAAGGGTAGAGTACAGTGGTACAATGACCTCTCTGGACCTAGATGCCATGCCGTTACTTTAAAGTTGCCAACATGGAAGGATTTTACTACCTTGGACACATGCTGGTCAACGGCTAGGTTACTGTTTGCATACGTTTCCAGATCCCTAAACTAATGAATTAACTTTTACAAGTGTTCTATTGATGACGTGGCTACCCAGGGTGGCTGACTTCCACAAAGTTCTACAACACATTTCTTAGTATTAAGTTTTAAACCATGGCTTTGACACCAACCATTTCTCAAAGTTAGACCTTCCAGAAGGGTGTTCTTGTCTTAGAGGGATTAAATAACTGCTCCCCAGTTTGCAATCATCTGCAAACTTAGCCAGAGGCCTCTGACATTGGCTTTGTCATCCAATTAGTAGATGCCAAACAGGAGTGAGCGCAGCACAGAACTCTGAGGAACTCCACTGGTGACCGGCTTCTTTGTGGAGGTGCCCTCACCGATCCTAACCTCTTGGGGTTTATGCCAAGTTCCGCAAGTTTGTTGACAATGCTCAACTGGGTTATTGTATCAAATGCTTTTGCCAGATCTAGACAGAAGTATGCACATGTTTTCCCCTCATCCTTTGCCTTTCTGACCTGTTCATATCCACCAGGTTCAAGTAAGCATAGCATTCCTTTGATAAAGCCAAACTTTGATGGATCCAGTGCCTGGAGATCTCCTATTCCCTTGTTGATTACTTTCATTACTCCTCCCATGACTCTGCAAGTAAGGCTAGACAGACTAATGGGTTGTAGTTTTCAGGTTGTGTTGAAGGTCCTCCCTTATGATGGGAGGGAATCACTCTTGCAGTCTAACATTCTCATGGCACAAAGCTTGTTTAAAACTACAGTTACACAGTAACTCCAACAGTCCTAATGAGTTGTATTTTAGAATGCTCAGGACATATCCTGGGATGTTATCAGGGCCCACTGAAATTAATTTGTCCAGTAACAGGTTATATCACTAGGCTCAATGAATATGACACCATTAGCACCAGTACAGCAAATTCCTGTGTGCTGCCTTTGAGGTGTCTAACATAGTTGAAGAAGGCAAACACATAAAAACCAAATAGACTGTTAAGGCTTGGTATATAAAACTTAAAATATCAACCAAGAACTAAAAATATACCAAAAAACGGCTGGAAAAATATTAAAACATTTATTAAGTAAGCACTTTCGTGCTTAATACCAAGCACTTCTTCAGACAAAGTATAACAAGAGGTAGAGTCATAAAATACCAAAAAACAATCAATCCATCAATTTACGATCCTTCAATAAAGGTTTTAAAGGTATACCACCATTCAAGGCCACGAAACCTATGAGCTTGGAGGGTGGTAATCCATTTGCTTTCAGCTATTTCAACTTTATTAGACATATCACCCCTCTTAAACCTCTATTACCAAAAGCTAAATAGACAAGATGGCAAGTAGAACAATCAGCATAAAACCTAGGAGAAAATTTAACACCATTCACAGGATAAACAAAAACGTTTTGTTCATAGGTTGGTACTAGGCTATTAGCCCTAGGGTCTATACAAGCCTAGCCTTAACAATTCCCTGGCTATTTCTTCCCACAACATTTACTTCCCTCAAAGGACATGCTGTGCATGATCGAAATGGGTATGTGGCCATCCTATTACAGATTTTAGAAGACTTATTACGACGATAACAAAATTGCCTCTTAAGGGACAAACTATTCATAGGTTCATAGGTTTATACTAGGCTATCTGCCAGAGGGCATTTACAAGCCTAGCCCATAGTTTTGTGGCTTACGCCACCCCTTTAGTATGGGGAACTATACCCATTATTTTGCTGTGCCTCTGTCGAGCAGTGACACTGAGGTAATCCCTGGGGTATATCTGCGATCTCCCATCCATTGGTCAAGATTTCTCTTGAACAAGGCCAGCGAGGTGCTCTGCCTCACATATACCGGGATTTTGTTCCACAGCATAGGGAGTCTTTGGGTAATGAATCTATCCCTCCAGCACGTCCTATTAATAGCCGTGTCGAGGTTTAAGTCTCCTGCCCTTGTGGCTCTAACGGATCTAGATTTATTGAGGTGAAGCATATTCATCAAATCAGGGTTTGACATGGCCTTGTATGTCAGGCACAGGTCACCTCTGAGCAAGCGGTAAGCGACTGAATAGAGCTGGATTTCTTTCAGTCGGGCAGCATAGGACAGATTTTTGAGACCCTTTATCCTTTTGGTGAGGAACTTTTGTGGCCTCTCCAGCTGCTGCAAGTGTCGGGTCAGATACATTCCGAATGGGGCATTGTACTCAATCATTGGTCTGATGAGTGATGAGTATAGGGAAACTATGACCTCCCTTGATCTAGATGTGAATCCCTTCATGATAAGGTGGGCAATGTAGAAGGTCTTCTCAACTACTTTAGCTACATGGGTATCGAAATGACAGGCTACTGTCAACCTGGGTCCCCAGGTCCCTAATAACTTCTTCTGTGCTCAGTGGATTGCCACCTATATGGTAGCTAGGGGTAACCTTGTTTTTCCCCAAAGGGTATGACTATGCATTTTTTGGCATTTAACTTTAGGCCATGGCTCTGGCACCAGTTATCCGTTTCTGTGAGACCCTTCTGAAGGATATCTGTGTCAGATGTGTTTTCGACTACGGCGCCCAGTTTGCAGTCATCTGCAAACTTTGTCAGCCATAACCCTCCTGTGTTTGCTTGTACTTCGGAAAAGTAGATGCCAAACAAGATTGGGCCCAGGACTGAGTCCTGTGGGACACCACTTGTGACAGGCTTAGAGTCTGACATGGCGCTAGCAACTCTGACCCTGTGGGTTCTGTCACTCAGCCAGTTTGCAACCCATCTTGTGATGTATGGGTTAACATTTAAGCTGATGAGTTTTTCAATGATACCCGGGTGGGGTATTGTATCGAAGGCTTTCGCCAGATCGAGGTAGGCTGTATGGACTGCCTTTCCCTCATCAATGGCTTTGGTGACTGTTTCGAAAAAGTCAACCAAGTTTAAAAGGCATGATCTGCCTTTGACAAAGCCAAACTGGGTTGGATCCAAAGTCTGCAAATTCCCTACGTCTTTATTTATGAAATCCATTATGATCCTTTCCATGGCTTTGCAGATAAGGCTTGTCAAGCTAATGGGCCGGTAATTTCCAGGGTCGGTGGAGGCACCGCCTTTATGAAGTGGGACCACTGTCGCAGTGCGCCACTCCTGGAATGCGTATCCAGAGGTGAGACTATGATTAAACAGCTGTCCTAGCTGTGGGTTTAATTCCTCGTTGAGTTCGTGGAGCACACAGCCGGGGACACCATCAGGTCCCATGGATGCTGTGTTTTTTGCTTTGGAGAGAGCAGTTCTCACTTGGGCGTTAGAGATGTTTGGGGGGCTGCAATCGTTTGGTATAGATATCTCTCCTTTTGGGGGGGGAGGGGGGGGGAGTTTGCACTGAACCTGTCAGCCAGTATGTTGGTAATGTCTGTAGGATCAGTAATCTTCACATCATTTTGAACTAGTTCTGAGCATATCTGGGAGTTTCCTCCCAGGTTTCTAACATAGCTAAAGAAGGCCTTATGATTTCTAACATAGCTAAAGAAGGCCTTATGATTGTCTTTTGAGTCTTTAGCTATTTTTCTCTCAAAGTTTGCTTTGGATGATTTTATGAGAGCTCTTAGTTTTTTTACTTGTAGTGATCAAAGGTGTCTTACCTTTTAAGGATTTTGCTCTATCTTGTAGTAGCTTCCTCCTTTTGTTGTAGAGTTTGTTTATGGCTGGGGTCCACCAGACTGGACGCTTGCCTTTGGTACAAAGAGTCTTTGTTTTGCTTGGGATTGCTTTATCCATGCAGTCCTGTAGGTGCTGGTAGAAGGCATTTGTAAGTGATTCAGCGGCTTGGGTACTGTTTTCCGCCAGCTCTGGGGCCTTAAAGGAGACCACACTAGTCTTTAGAAGTGTGAAGTCGGCTTTCGAGAAGTTCTTCACTGTGGTCTTTTTTATTTCAGGTGGGGGTGGGATGAGGACCTCCAGCGAGATTAGTTTGTGATCTGATCTCACCAGTGAGGGGTATACTTCCAGTGTTGAACATTGTGCTCCCATGTTCATGATGATGAGATCAAGTATGTTTTCTCCTCTTGTGGGGATGGTGACCAGTTGTTCCATGGCGTTTGAGTTTATGAATTCCAGGAACTTTTGGGCTAGGGTGTTTGGGCTTGAATAGTGTTCCCAGTCTATATTAGGGTAATTGAAGTCACCTAGTATGATGGTGTTTGGAGATACATTTATCCCCTCCAGTGTTTTCAGGAAAGCCATGTGAGGTTCCTGAGTTTGTGAGGGTGGCCTGTAACATGCTACAATTTGCAGAGCAGTCTTGCCTATGGTTAATTGCACCTGGATGGTCTCCGATGCATCGTGCGTTGCCACCAATCTTGAGGTGTGGGTGTCCTTGATGAATATGGATACCCCCTCCTTTCTTGGTATTGTCCGGATTTTGGGGCGAACGCATGATATGAGGTAAAACCTGATAGTGCTGGGGTGCTCTCAGGAGCCTTGAACCAGGTTTCTGTCACAGCACAGACATCGATGTTCTCCATACTGAGAAGGGCCTCGAGTGCGTGCATTTTGAGATTGAGACTTCTGGCATTGAGCAGCATTACCCTTAGTTTTTTCCATTTTGTGTTCTAGGGTGGTAGGTTTAGAATTTGAGCCTTGCCTAAAAAAGGCACTATGGGGGTGGCAAGAGCCTTTGCCAATATCCGGAATCCCAGGGGTGACAGGTGCAAGCCGTCCCTTGTGAAGCAGCGTGGCTTGTCCAGCATGTCATCCCAGGCAGACAGGCATTGGATCCCCTTTGAATGACACAAGAGTTTAAGCCAATTGTTAAAGCTGATCATCTTATCTCTGTATTGTGGCATCATTTTGGTGAAGGTAGGATACTGCTCAAGGTCAGGGTCATACCTGCCTGGGCTACATAATCAGAGAGCTCCTCAATGTCTCTTTTCATGTAGTCCAAGGAGGTACGTCTCAGGTCGTTTACACCAGCGTGGACAATGACTGAGTCGTATTTGTACCTGCTGTTGAGAGACCTGAGTGCTTGCGTTATGTGGCGGATTCTAGCGCCCGACAGGCAGCTTACTGTAACCCTCTCTTTACTCAGTCTGGTGAGCGGGACGTCAGTGTGTCTGACTATGGAGTCACCAATGACTAGTGTGTCTGGCATTGTGTTTGGCCTTAAGAGCTGTGACTGTTTGACACTCTGACTGTGAGGTCTGTGTGTTGCAGGTGTTGTGTTCTGAGGTGGTAGTTGTTTGGGTGTCTGCTTTGGTGGCCTCTGCTGTTTTGGTAGATTTTTGATCAGAGCCTCTGAGTATGTCTTTGTGTGTTTATGTGTATGATTTGAGGTTGTGATGGTACTATGTGAGACTGGGTCTGTAGTGTGTGTGGTAACCTTCTCCTCCTGTCTGGTCTTGCCAGTCCTATGTTGAGAGAGCTCAGCCTCCAGTTTGGCCGTATAGTTGCATCTCTCGCATGTATTTGTGTTTTGTGGGAGGAGGAGAGGGTTGTCTGTGTACATGAGGCAATTGTAACATTGCCTCAATATTCCCAGGTTCACCAGCTGAGCAGGAGAGGACACTAGCAACTGATCCCTCGACATGCTAGAAGGAATAGACAAAAAAACTTTAAGATTCCAGGGGATGTGGGTGACCGAGAAATGGGGTTTGCCTTTTTGGGGTACTATCTATAACAAGAGTGCTGTATCAAGGTTATAAGTACTGTAGGAGCAAGTGCTAGGTTTAACAGATAAAGAATAGTCTACTCGAGTCAGGTAGAGATGATCTTTTTAGTTATAGGATATGCTGATTAGATCAGTAGTATAGTTCGAGGAAGGTAGTTTTAAGGAAAAATTTGAAGAGTGGACTTTAGGTAGCCCGAATAGTTTAAACCTGCTTAACCGGCGCTGCCCTAGTGTGCAACAGTGGCAACTCAGCGCTAAATTGCGCTAAATCGCGCAAACGCGCGTTTAGCGTGTTTTATATCAGGGGGCTGAAAGAAGCTAGGAACTGGCCCAAAACGACCAATAGACTACAAGTTACTGGCTGAAACCTCACAAAACTGGACCAACAGGTAGCTCAATGCTTCCCACTCCCACTGGTAAGCAAGGGAACTTCCTCTCTTCCAAATTAAGCAAAGAATCAGTAACAGGAACTGCAAACAAAGCCCAGGGATCAGCAAGCTCTGAAACTGGACTACTCTAGCTCAGTAAGGCGGGAAAACAAGAGATATTTTTTTGGTTCTTGAAACAAAACTTAGGTTCAGGACCAACAATATCACTCACTTTTTCTTCTGATACAAGAATTGACCAATTTTTACGTATATCACAGATCTTGTTAATATCACTTGTATAAGTCAAAAATAGGATTAGCTCTATCATCTAACACCCTTGGTATGCCCCTTGTGATATTTACTAGAAAAATATGGCCTAGCAGTATTCTTCCTAGCCTCTCTCAAATCAGTACTAGCAGAGGCAAGGTCCTGCTCAGAATATCCTCTATCCAAAAACTCCCGATGTAAACCCGGGACAGCTTGATCAAACATAGTGTCATCAGTATGTAACCTAGACATTCTAAGGGCCTGGCCCCTAATTACATTACAAAACACATAACCAGGGTGCATACTAGTGTGATGTAAAAGGTTGCTCCTTGTACAAGATTCCCTATATAACCTAGTTTCTATCAACCCCTTTTCACCTTTATATAAATGTATGTCTAGAAAATCAATAGCATCATAGGCTATGTGTTTAGTAAACCTAAGATAGGTAGTAGTACTATCAAGATACAGGACAAATTGATCTAATAAACAAATATGACCCTCCCACAGCAGGAAAATATCATCCAGAAATCTTTTAAAATATTTCAAGTATGACGAGAAAGCATGTTGGCCAAGCACAAACTCTTCTTCCCAACTGGCCATAACTAGGTTGGCATAGCGGTTGGCACGTGCAGTGCCCATAGCCACTCCAACCTTCTTTAAATGGATATGTTCATCAAAAACAAATGCATTATCATCTAACACAAGGTCTAACAATGTACAAATCAGAAAGATCACATCATGTGAATAATGACCATGCTTATGTAAAAACACTGACAGCCTCCACACCTTCTATGTTGGAAAAAAAGAGTGAAAAGGGTATTCACATCTAGGGTAAAAAACATACAATCAGATATATCAAAATTTATATTAAATACAAAAAGTCTCTCCAAAAAATGCCTTGCATCTCTTAATATAGATGGTACCTCATCTACCACTGACCTACGTTTATGCTCAACAAAAATGGTGTGGCTCAGTAAGCCATCCACTCCCAGAAACAATCTGTCATAGAGAAGGATCACAAGCATATTTATGGACCTTTGGTAGCCAATGAATCACTGGCAGAAGTGGATTCCCTACAACAAAATAATCATACAACTCACGGTCCATCAGTCTTTTCATCAGTAAGTCATACAATTTATCACCGACCTGCTGAACCAACTTTCGAAAGGCCAAAATCACAGTCTCAAGAAAGACATTGCTGTCAGATAACATTTCGAACCAAGAACAAGTTTGAAGAGTGGTGTCTCTCGCCTGCTGAAGCAGATGCTTGGTGGTGGCAGTTAGGAGCCAGTCATCTAGGTATGGAAACATTTGGAATCCCAGACGTCTCACGTGAGCAGTGACTACTGCCATGCATTTGGTGAACACTCGGTCTGTAGTGAGACCAAAGGGCAGAGCTCACAACTGACATTGACTGGCTCCCAGCCAGATACGCAAGTGACTCTGATACTCTGTCCATTTTTATGTAGTAGTATGCATCTTGGAGGTCTACTGAGCACATCCAATAGTCTTTCCCTAAAAAAAGGGAAGAACTGACTGCAGTGTCACCATTCGGAACTTGGACTTCTTCACGGATTTGTTTAGTTTGCTGAGGTCCAATATGGGTCTCCAGTCCCCTGTTCTTTTTGGCACTAAAAAGAATCTTGAGTAAGTTCCGAATCCTATTTGGTCTGCGGAGACTTTTTAGATGACTCTTGTCTAGCAACTTTTGAATTTCTATAGTTGCTTGTTCCCTCTGACTGGGTGGAACATTCAGAATTGCTCTGATCTGTGGGACAGGATGGCAAAAAGGAATGGAATATCCTCTGGTGAATGTGAAATTGCCTTTGGGTCCAAAAAAAGTACAGTTTTGTACCTACCATAAATGTAGATGTTCGAGGATTCCATTGCTGCAGTCCTGACTATTGGGTATAGTCCGCGTCCAGTCGGCCCGAATACCAGAGTATAAGGCTGACGTCGGTCAGGGCGCATTAGACTGACGTCAGTACGTCAGGGTACTAATGCGCATGACCGACGTCATATCCTCAGTCTTTTCTTGCCCCAGATGTCAGAAGACCCTAAAAGACAAGTCCCAAAAACCTGCACCAAAACATGTACAATATATACAACAATATATACAAAAATATAAGCATGTAAACTCACCTACACAACCACCCCTAAATACAGAGGGAAGGAGGGAGGGTAAATTGGACTGCAGCAATGGAATCCTCGAACATCTACATTTATGGTAGGTACAAAACTGTACTATGTTCTTCGTCTTCCATTGCTGCAGTCCTGACTATTGGGTAGAATCCCAAAGCAGAGGTAAGGAGGCTGGCAAATTATAAGGAAGTAGGAGCTGACAACATGCCTTGCAAAACAGCTGTGGCAAAACCAGCCCTAGACTTAGAGTAGATAGGAAGGTGATAATGCTTAGAGAAAGTATGCACTGAACTCCAAGTAGCTGCTTCCAAAATATCCTTAGTTGCCACCCCTTAGAAATGCTGTTGAAGTGGCAGTAGCCCTAGTGGAATGAGGCCTAATCCCAGCTGGAATCTCCTTGCCATGATGGGAATAACAAAATGCAATGCAAAAGCCAATCCACCTAGAAATAGTTTGTTTTGACACAGGCTTGCCCTGTGAACTCAAAGCAAAAGAAACAAACAACTGCTGAGACTGCCTAAAATCCTTAGTCCTGCTTAAATAGTAACGCAATTGCCTGTGTACATCTAAAGTGTGCAAAATCTTTTCCCCTTTATTTTGAGGGTCTGCTAAAAAGGTAGGCAAATGAATAGTTTGGTTTAAAGCCACACTAGAAACCACCTTAGGCATAAAAGAAGGATTAGTGCGTAATGATACCCTATCCTTATGGAAAATCAATAAAGGCTCTACTGCCATAAGGGCCTGCAACTCAGACACCCTTCTTGCAGAAGTAATAGCCAACAGAAAAGCAGTCTTCCATGACAAGTATTTCAATTCAGCAGTAGCTGCAGGCTCAAAAGGTTGTAGAGTAAGTTTTCCAACACAAAATTGAGATCCCAAGCAGGAGTAGGAGCTCGGGGTCTTATATTCTTTGCCCCTCTAAGAAACTGCTTGAACAAAGGATGCGAAAACAAAGGCGGGTCACAATCATAGTGAGCTGAAATTGCTGCAGCATGAATCTTAATGGAAGAGAAGGACAAACCTTTGTCCAATAATTCAGTAAGATATTGAAGAGCCACACTCAAATTAGGCTCAGAAATCTCCAATTTGTTTGCTGTACTCCAAAATAAAAATCTCTTCCATTTTCTACACTCTCCTTGTACTAGGTCTTCTAGCTTCCATAATCACATTTAAAACTTGTTGAGGAAGTTGAGACCTGCTGTGTTTCAACACAGAATATGCCAGGCTGTTAGATGAAGAGAGTGAAGCTTGACATTGAGCAGGCGACCGTCCTTCTGAGATACCAGGTGACGAATCAGAGGTAAAGGCGATGGAGGCTTCTTTACCAGACTCCAGTAGTGGGTACCAGTGTTGCCGAGGCCAATCTGGAGCTATCAAAATCATCCTTGGCCTGTCTTGTCTGACCTTTAATAGTACCTTTGGAAGAAGAGGCAGAGGTGGAAAGGCATACACATGAAGGTTTTTCCAACTGAAAGACAGAGCATCCACTTTCCAAGCTGTGTGATGAAACCCCTTTGTGCAATACTTTGGCAGCTGGTGGTTTAGTGGAGAAGCGAACAGATCTATGTCTGGAGTTCCCCATGACGCTGTCAGTTTCTGAAATACATGAAGATCCAGTTTCCACTCGTGGGGATCCATGATTTGTCTGCTTAACACATCTGCTAAGGAGTTCTGTGCTCCTGGCAGAAACCTTGCCTGAAGAGTTAGTTGCAGGCTTAGCAGTCTCCCATAAAATCATTGCTTGCCTGCATAGAGGATAAGAATGTGTTCCCCTTGCTTGTTGATGTACCACATGACAGTTGTGTTGTCTGTTAGAATCAACACCTGCCCTGGAAGAAGTAACTCCTTGAAAGCCATTAATGCAAACTGGACAGCTAACATCTCTTTCATGTTGATATGTAGATGCTGTAGTCTGGCAGGCCACTTGTCTTGTATCCACTTTCCATTTAGATGAGCTCCCAAGCAATGTCCGAGGCATCTGTCGTTAAGATCTGACTTGCCTCTGGCAGAGAGTCCCTTGTTTAGGTGACATTCCTGAGCCCACCACAAGAATTCTTTTGAAGGCAAGGTATTATTTGAATGACAGTGTCCAAATCCTGGCAGTGCTGTGTCCATACATTTTGAGATACCATTGTAGCTTCCTCATATGCAGTTTGGCATTGGGAAGCACCAGAATACAAGATGCCATGAACCCTAATGCTTGAAGGACTGTCCTTGCAGTCAGCACGGACTGATGAGATAGTTGATGGAAGTAAAGTGACAGACTCTTTTGTTTGTCCGGGGTTAAAAGGCCATCTGGGCTGCTGTATTCAGTCTCACACCCAGAAAGCACATGTCTTGAGAGGGTACTAGACTGGACTTTATTTCGTTCACAGAATACCCTAGGCATCTTAGCACTGCTATAACATATTCCAGATGCTGCAGAAGATCTTCCTTTTCTTGAGCCAGAATCAGGCAGTCGTCCAAGTAAGGATAGATTTGAATTCCTTGAAGCCTGAAGTAAGCTATCACTGGAGCCAGAACCTTTGTGAATACTCTGGGCAGTAGATAAGCCAAAGGGCAATGCAGAGAACTGATAATGAGAATTTCCAGCTCGAAACCGCAGATACTTCCTGCAACTTAGCCTTATAGGCACATGAAGGTAAGCTTCCTTGAGATCTAAAGTTACCATCCAGTGATCTTTGCCCAGCAGAGGTAAAAGCTGTTGTAACGTCAACATCTTGAACTTGGCAATGTCCAAAGTGTTGAGGAGAGATAAATCCAAAATTGGTCTCCACGTGTTTCCCTTCTTTGGTACAAGGAACAGGCGAGAATAAAATCCTAGGCCCCTTTCTGATACAGGGACTGGCTGAATGGCTATGTGAAGTAACTGAGAAACTTGGGTGTCAGGCCGTTTTCTTTGTGGAGGAGGAGCGTCTGGCATGCCTTTGAAAGGGGCATTGTATGGAAATAAAATCTGTAACCGTGGTGAATGATATCCAACACCCATTTGTCTTGAGTAATTAAATCCCAATTTTCTTTGAAAAGAGACAGTCTTCCTCCCAAAGGAGCTGCCAAACGTGAATCTGCTGGCAGCTGGAAGACAGGTCATTGGGTCTGTTTACGAAAGAACTGACCCTGCCCTCACCAGAAGTCTGAGCAGGTGAACTCCTGTTCTAGGCCTAAAGAACCTTGAGCCCTGCCCCTACCACGTCTAGACCTACCCCTAGACTGGGAATCATAAGCAGGATATGTCCACCCCTTAGCAGGCCAATTTCTACTAAACTTTGGAGGCTGCACCTGCAAAAAATCTTTAACAGTTTGCATAGACTTACCTTTGTCCTCCATTTTCTTTAAAACTGCTTCCACAGGCGATCCAAACAACACATCAGACTGTAAAGGAGCATCCAAAATCCGTGTCTTAACATGCTCAGCTAAATTCTGATCCTTCAACCAGGCATGCCTGCGAAGAACAGAACTGGTAGCAGCCACCCTAGAGAAGGCCTGTACAGCATCAAAACCACATTGCAAAGAATGCTTACCCACTTGTTCAGACACGTGAACCAAATCCAGCAACTCTTTACACTCAATGCCTTCCGCCAAGGCATCCACCTTAGATTTCAATTGTGAAAGGAGATAATTCTGATATTTTAGCATGTGAAACTGACAATTCAATGCTCTCATGGCTAGAGTGGAAGAAGTATACACTTTCTTACCCCACCTATCCAAAGCCCTTGCCTCTTTATCAGAGGGAACAGGATTTTTAACCACAGAAGCCTTTACACCCTTAGGCCCTTGAGAAATAGTTTCTGGGTCCGCCCTAGGACTCTTAAACAAATATTTATGAGCCGGCACCCTATAATACCTATCAGGCTTAACAGGAGCAGGAGGCAAAGAGTCAGGGTTCAGGGAAGCCTCTGCAAAACATCTTCCACCACATTCAACACAGGAGGAATAGCTAAAGGCCTATGCTGGGGTAAAAACAAGAATTCCCTAAGCCTTTTCCTGGAATCAGAGTAATCCTGGCCTTCCCATTTAAAGTGCTCCCTCATGGAATGCAGAGTCTCTGAAAATGAGAAATCCTCAGGCGGAGAAGCTGTAGGAGTGGAATCATCCACATCAGAATCAGAATAAGTAGGATACTCCTGCATATCTTCCACAGAAGATTCTGAAGCCTCTGAACACTGTTCAAAACTATCAAACTCGGTTCCACCCTAGGCCTCTTATCAGGCGGGGCATAGAACCCCTAATCATAGTAATCAAATCTTCTGCCATTTTAAGCATATGTTTCTTAGGTACAGAACCGAAATGCTAGGAGAAGCCCCCACTGAAGCTGAACTAGGCCTACCTCTCAAAGAAGTTTTGGCAACAGAAGGAGAGGCTCTAACTACCTTGGGAAGAGAGGGAAGAACAGTCACCTGAGAAGCCCCCTCAGCCTGGCCTACCTCCTGAGAAGGCACATCCTGCAATAGTAAAGTTTCTGCCTGAGACTCCATGGAAACTCCTGGCAAAACCTCCGGCTCCACTGAGCCTTCTAAAGAACCGACGTCCAGGACTGCCGGTTCATCAACCCTAGGCTTCACTGTTTTATCCTTGCGCTTCTTGGAAGCGGCCGGAGCATCCGACGGCATTTTATAATTGCAACGCTTCCCAAACACTAACCTGGCACAGTCTAACCTCCTCTTAATAGTGCGTTTGTTAAACCTAGCACAAGAGCGGCAACCAACAACGTCGTGCTCAGGCCCTAAACAAGGTATACACAAGGTATGATAATCCCTATGAGGTATCTGTTTCCCACAAGAAATACAGTTATTCACTTTTCTGACATCCGGTAAAATACTGAGGCAAGAAAAACCAAAATGTTCCCCAACGGGGTACTTAGCCAACTCTGTTTCGGTCTGAAACTCCGGTTTCGGAAATATTTCAGAACGCCAACCTGCACTCGCAAAACTGCTTCTGCATCGGACCATGCGGCAAAAAAGACTGGGGATATGACGTCGGTCATGCGCATTAGTACCCTGACGTACTGACGTCAGTCTAATGCGCCCTGACCGACGTCAGCCTTATACTCTGGTATTCGGGCCGACTGGACGCGGACTATACCCAATAGTCAGGACTGCAGCAATGGAAGACGAAGAACATTGAGGAACCATCAAAAGGCACGTTGGCAAAGGTAGACTTGAAAGGCTCCATAAAGTTACACAAGCGTATACAGGAATGTCTCCTCAGGGAAACTCCTGAACCCACTTGCCCTACTCACTCCATCCACTGCACAGGATATTAGTCTCATGGAGGAGTTAACGGTAAAATTTAAGGTAGACAGCTGAGAGGTCATCTTTTCTGACAACACTGCAGCCAATGAACCTTAGTATCGCTTAACTCCTTCAGATCATCTCTTTGTAGTCCCGTACAGTGCGCAAGGTAGTTCAGCAATCTAAAGGTAAAAGTCGCTGATGTAAAAATACGATTCCCATATCTGTCCATCGTCCAGGAGTCCTTGTTCGGTGGATGGACACATGAGGATGTTTCAGAAAGTTCCTTCTTGGTGGCTGCTGCCACCACCATAGCATCTACAGGAACACCTTTCATGAGAAATTCTTTCAGAAGGGGTTGATAAGAACTTATTTGGCCTCCGAGGTACTGGTTCCATAGTGTCTGATGACTCCCATGCCTTTCGACAAACCAACTCCAATAGCTCGTCGAAAGGCAGAGACACATAGGAGGCTGAAGGTTGAGATCCAAAAGCCTTCAGCTACACCAACTCCTAATTAGAAGGGTTGAGGGTAAGTCACTGCCCTGGTGTCCTCTAGACGATGGCTAGTGGTGGTGTCAGTCAAACTACAGTTTTAGCTCTACTGGGGATAAGGAGTTGATAATTACTCAGTAAATAGAAACAATAAAACTAAAATTCTGTATGTCAAGTGAAATCTCTGCTTTTTGTTTGTTTTTTTTTTTTTTTTTTGCCAATTCAAACACTTTTAATACCTGGATCTTCACCTGATCCCAGTTAGCAAAATGCTTACAAATGAACAACATAAGGCATTCATGTAACAATTAAACTGAAAGCATTCTAGCATTCACTGTCAGATAACCTGCTTAATCCAGTTTAGTGTCATGGACAGCTAAATGTTATCTCAGCATTCTGTGGGTCCACGGAATCCAAACTAATCCTGAACGAGGTGCCAACCAATGGGAAATGCACATTCAGACAACAGGGCACGTGCGCACACAAAAATGCACGCATGCCTTTTGATAAACCTTAAAGTAACGAGTTCACCTACAAAACATCTTTGAGATGTGGGAGGAAACCAGAGAACCCAGCAAAATCCATCTGGAAAAACAATGTGCAGACTTGTCAATCATATGTCACTTTTACAGAATCTGACTCTGAGCAAGCCAAATGGTCAACAGAAGCAGTGCTTTTCTAAATATGGGCTGGAAATGGCTGCAAAGATAGATCATGGTCCAGTAGAAAACAGAAGGCTGCTGGGTTAAGTGGCTCTCAGTAATGTCCTTGGAAGGTACTGTTCAAAACAATTCAAAAGCAGTTATGAGAGTGATTACTTATCACTTATTTTTCATTTACTGACTAGGTTAGCCCCCATCAAGCTTGTGGCCTACTTTCAAGACAGAAGCAAACAAATACTTAAATATACGAGATACATCTCTCCCAAGACGCTGGAAAAATATATATATATATATTTTTTTTCTCTCAACTGACAGCATTATAAAGACTAGTTTAGTTGGACAAGATGGCAGATGCATGTGCACGGACACAGAAAAGACCAAACACCAATATTCCTAATGTGGAAGCACATATTACAGTTAAACAACAATGCAGAGGGTTTACTAACCCTCAATGGTCAAAAATCCAAACCTGCAAACAGCCTCAGTGAAAAGGTATTCCACACAGCTGTTTGCCGAGGAGGTCATATGGGCTCATGGAATTTTGAAAATGCAGCCTTACAAGAAGAATACAGTGAAGCACTTGCAATAGTTACAGATGATGCAACAAAGTCATGTGTCTATTTTTACAAGTCACTCTATACCGCACAACTTATAAACAAAGGGAGTATGTCTACATCTAGGAATATCATTGTTCACCTTTACTCAGACCTCATTAGACAAATCACTGAATATAATGCCCCCTTGGCATGTATCTGTCTAGACACATGCAAAAACTGCAAGACCCACAGAGATACTTTACTGAAAGGATACAAGGCCTAAACAACATGTCCTATTCATGGACCGATTTAAGCTCTGTCACTATACTCGGTATCCTACAGACTGCTAAGATGTGACCTGTGTCTGGCATACACGACATCCTCAGACCCATTACTTATGGATATGCTGCACATCAGCAAGTCAAACTGTATCAGAAATAATCAGTCTAGGGGTCTACACCTCTTCTACAACAACAGAATGGTTTGGAGGAACAGGTATATTTCACAGAGGATACAGCTGCTATGGAACAGATTCTCCATCCACTTAAAATTAAATTCATCGTTGTCCATTTTCAAGAGCAACTTATCTATGGATGGGAAACAGAAAACCTTCCCAGGACTGTCCCCTGTACTACTAATGGACAGATGAGGCTCCTTTTTCACAAGCATGGGTCCACTCAAATTATCTACTGTATGATCCTAGTTATTCTCACTAGGGGTAATATCTAATTATCAACCATGGGATGGGTAAGGCCGATCTAACCAAATGGAATTGGTTATTTCGAGCACAAAAGGGAAAATACCTAAGTTTAAAATGGCCTGCAAGGACAGCTAGCCTAATACTCACCTATGAAGCGTGGTGGGGTCACATGAAGTACTTCTGATACTGTTAATGCAAAAGAAAATGCAAGGAATGCTGGAAAAAAAGAGTGCAATCTATATGGTGGCACAGACAGCAAAAATTGAAGGTTTTCAGCAATTTTGCTCTTTAAGTACGACATTTCTTTTGTGAAGCCAGACACTTTACACAGAACTGCGAGTATTTTGCATCAGAAACAAAACATATTTGCATGCCTTGACTTTGCTCCTCAAAATACATTCCTAGCTAACAAAGATAAGCATTTATTCAAATGTGAACTAAAGGGCCTGACAGTTTAAACTGCAATTTGCAAGTTCACTTTTCACTTTAATGTGGGAAAAAGAATAAACTGTGCACATACCAAATGTTATCCATTCCAAATTTTAAGTGTATAGTCCATTATTTCAGACCTCCTCAAGTGCTGTTACTACTACCGGAGTGACAACATATGGCAAGAAAAAAAGTTATGTACTTACCATAACATTCCATCTCTGTTGTCCATTTTCATTCTTCCTCAACTGATTGGTTCGGTCTCGGCTGTTGGCAAAAGCTTGTGGCAACACAAAACTCTTGAGATTCTCCCTTACCCAGAATGCACAACCCCAAATACCTCATATATTTGTTTGCTGGCTACAGCATAAGGAAGTAATTCTCATACAAACAGACATAAATGTAAATATAGAAAAAAGTCTAGATAAGGCCTTATCTGGAGCTTTTACATGCCTGGAGTATACAGGAATTTTACATCCACTCACTCTTCCAGGAAAACATAAGGATGGGGCTGGTGGATGGGGAGATGAGGAAGAATGAAAATGGACAACCCAGATGGAATATTATGCTAAGTACATAACTTCTTTATCTGATGTTGTCAATCTTCATTCTATCCTCAAATGATGGGAGAGAGTCCCTAGCTACCTAAATCCCAGGGTGTACTCCAGGAAGGATATTCCTAAGCATCACTGAGCCAAATGATTCTCTGTTTCTCAATATCAAATCTAATTTGTAATAATGAGTGATGAAGGTATGGAGAGAAGCCCAGGTTGCTGCTGCACATATTTCATCCATGGAAGTTCTGGAATGAAAAACAGAGGAAGTTGCTATGGACCTGCTTGAACGAGCATGTATCTGTCTTGGTAAAGGAATATTCAATTTCTTGTAAATAAAGGTAAGCCTGTAAGCCACCTGGCTTCGGACACTGGTTTACCCAGTCTCACACCTGCAAATGAAACACATAACTGATCTGCAGTTCTAATATATTTTGTTCAATATAGACAGAAGCACCGTTGCCTATGAACATCCACTAGATGAAGTAAGTATTCACCTTTGAGCAATTTGGAAGAAAAACCAGAAAAATGATGGACTGGTTAATATGGGATTCTCATACTGATACTATTTTGGGCAAAAAGGATGCATCAGTCCTTAGTGTAACCCTATCTTTATGAAAGATTAGATACGGGGGGCTTCACAGTCATTGCCTGAATTTCGCCTGGCAGAAGTAATGGCCAATAACAATAATGTTTTCCAAAGAAGAAATTTAAGACTACAGTCATGTGCGGGTTTAAAGGGTGAATGGATCAAGGCTTGCAGTACCAGACTGAGGACCCATGGAAGGGTAGGATCTTTAAAAGGTTTCAAAAGGATTGAGCTTCGCAAAACGGTTTTACAAAGTTTACGAGAAGCAAGTGATGAACCATCAAATCCACTAAGGAAATTAGAAACTGCTCCCAACTGAACTTTAACTGTTGAAGCACTGGCTCCTTGACTAAAAAGCATGGTCATGAAGTTGAGAATGCAGTGAATCGGGACAGAATAGGGGTCAGTATGATGTTGAATCTCTTCCATTTACTGGCATAAAGCTTCCTTGTTGATGGTTTAAGGTAAGATAGTAAAATGTGACGAATACGAGAAGAGTGCATAGGTTGTCTGGCTATTACTGAAAATGGAGAAACCAAGCCACCAGCTTGAGATTGGGAAGGTTCGGATAAATCATGCCTATCAGGTGAGACAGCAGATCTGGAGCAGAGTCCAGAATCCAGGGTTGATGAACTAGATGAGGCCAAAGGAAGGTGTTAGGAAAATGCATAATAGCAATGTGCATGCTTAGTACATTAAAGGCTTAAAAGGGTTAATACATTTACTCTGTTCATACTACATGAATCTGCACAGCTATTAGAAACTTAATAAAATACACTTTATTCTGCTTATGCAATGAAAATATGTGCAGCTACCGGAAACTTAATAAGAGACATTCTATTTCTGCTTATGCCATGAGAAAATGTGCAGCTGCTAGAAGTCTTGATAAAGAAAACAATAGATTTTGAAAGCTTAAACTAAACTACAGTCAGCACTACTTGTACCAAAGCTAGAAATGTACCTTGAATCTAGACAAAATGTATCGCATGTATTAGAACTGTACAATGGAAGAATTGAAGAGACAAGGTGGGCTAAAATAAGCCCAAGGCCAGGTTGTTTTTCTCAAAGGTTTTTGCAAGACAGCAATAATCTGACCATGTCAGCAGTAAGCCTGGTAACATTTTCTGTGTAACATACAGAAAACTGTGTCCAACTACGTCAGCAGTAGATTAGTAACATTTTCTATGTGACATGAAGAGAACTGTATAAGAATAACATACTGACCACCAGAAAGTCAGACAAACCTTGTACCTACATGCTTTGTCGCCTTGCTGCAAGTAATAAAGGGTGCCTTGCTTGAACCTAATGTGTATTGATCTTTGAAGTTTTTCCTTTTACAGATTGGTCCTTTGGACCGGAACCCTCTCTTTGCCTCGGATCAGACTGCCAGGTGGCTGAAACTGTACGGGGAAGAAACCAAATCAGTTCTTCTTATATGGAAAGTCCTCCGACTGAATTGTCGTCAAAAGAGGCCAGCCACTTTCTGATCTGTGACTGAAGGATGGGTCTCCGCGAATCGGTGATCAATCACGTGGGCTCAGGTAAGGTGAATCTAATTTTTTCTGTTTCAGATCAGGGACTAGATGTGTATTGTTTATCAGATTTTTTTTTTTTTTTTTTTTTAAGAAAAATTCAGAGTACTGTCTTGTCATAGATCAGGAGAAACAGAATAAGTAGGCAGTCATTCATTCTGAAGAGACTATAACAAAATCCGTGGTACACGTTAAAATTAAGAGAAGTTACGTAACAATCAAAGGTAAAATAAAATGGGTAATAATTGCACAAAAACACCCCAGAGTCCGCCGTTAACGGAAGACGCAAAATATATGCAGTCGCAACGTGCCAAAATATTAGATATTTTTCAAAATGGGTTAATAAATATGAATTCGATGGAAAATTAGAAAAATCCTCGCTTATCAAACTTATCAAACAACTCAAAAACGATTCCAAGGGTCAGGTAAAAAAGCAACGGCGGTTAGGAATTCCTCAAGCACACAGGTGGCAGGTGGAAGTAAACCGTAGGGACCAAAGGAACAAAGATTTAAAAGCAATGTTTTTAGATAAGGAGGATAATAACTTCGTAATAGCATCAGCACCTCCGCCTCCCTTACCAGAATATGAAGCGAGTGAACAGGTTAGTCCACCCCCACTATATCCTGTGGTCACTAAAGATAGAGGTATTATAAAACAAACTAACTAAAATCAGAGATCCCATTGGGACCAGGTCACGAACAAAGGCAAGTAATTCAGAAGAAGGTATTGAGTTATGGCAAATAGTTAAGAATTCACAATCTATAGGAGAAGAAGAAATATGCCCGCTTATAGAAGTACCTAATCCTCAGGCAGGCCAGGACAATCAGGACCCAACTATCTTAGTATACAGACCTTGGACTCCGGAAGATATCTGGAAAGCCACTGAGGGAATTCCCCATCCGAAGATTAATTTTAGAAAATTCTCAGAATACTTGCAAGGAATGAGGTTCAGTTATAACTTAAACGGGAAGAAGTAGAAAAAGTAGTTAGACAAATTGTAGGGCCAGATTGGTACATCATTTGTGGCAACTGGAACCCTCGTGATGCTGCACAAAGACCCCTCCCACATAGCAGCGCAGAATTAGACACGAGTAAAAGGTCTTACAGACCGCATCTCTGAAAAATGGAAACCTAGGGCAGACTGGACTTGCATTAATCAATGCATCCAACAAGAAGGTGAAACAATTGACCGGTACTATGCCAGATTGTTAGAATGTTTTAATAACCACTGTGGAATGCAGGTTCCTGAAGATCAAACGCAAGATTCCCCATATGAACAGCAGTTAAAGAATGCATTTTTGAAAGGCAGTAGTGTGCCTATAAGCAGTTTTATTACAAAACACATGGTAGACCATCGTACCAGCAGGTTACAATCATTACTTGAATACGCTAGACATGCCGAAAGGCATTTTAATAGCAAAAAGAAAAAGAAAGCTCAAGCATTTTCTGTAGAAGACGGAGCAGAAGTTTATGTAGTGCAGTCTGGGAAAAAGGGCAAGAAAAACGCACAGGGAAACAAGCAGTCTGATCAACGATCAGAGGACTTTGAAGGGCGTAAGAAAAGGGGAGAATATTTTAAATGTGGTAAAAAGGGACATTTGGCAAGGGATTGCAGGAAAAATAAGAAGGCAACAATGGAAAACATGGAGGATGAGGACTGACTATATGATAGTCCAGAATCACCGGAAGGGGCTAGTAAAAAAAAAGGACAAATGAGAATGTGAAAGAGGGAGTAAAGGAAGTGCAGGAAGTTAGCGACAATGAAGAAAATAAAATATTAGATCTAGCTTTGTTGAACCTGGAGCTCTACTTAACAGACACAAAACCAGAAGTTACACTCTTGGTAGAAGGAAGGGAGGTCAAATTTTTGTGTGATTCAGGGGCATCACGGACCCTGATACACCCCCTCCAAACTACCAGAAAACATAGAGTCACTTGATTATATACTGGTCAAAGCAGCTAATGGACAGCTGTATCGGGAGCCTCTCTCCCATAACATTGCAATAACTGATCCAGTTTCAGGATTAACACAGAAAAGCAAAATTGTAGTTTCTGCAAAGTGCCCAGTAAATCTCTTGGGCAGAGACCTCATTCAGATATTTGTTATAGCAGTAGACCCAACCATGCAAGATATGGAAGCACAGCGACAAAATAATACTTCTGTGGTGCAATCGGAGGGTGAAATGTTTTATTGGTACAGCCAGGACTTGGTTACGACTGGTCCAGGGACTGTGACCGAGGAACTAATGAGCATAGCCAACAGTAACTTTCCCTCCCTTGACAGTGAAAAGCAACACCTGTTGCACTGTACCCTGTATTTTTGTAACACACCAGGACCTGATAAGGAATATGAGAAAGAATTATTTAAGAATCATACAAATAGATTGATGCTGCGTAACTGCGTAACCTGTACTGGGACACAGAAGGGAACAGTGTAGCCAGCTGTTCACTGCCCCAGGAGTTTTATAAATCTAATAGATTACCATGTTAGTTTAACTAAAAACAAAAATATAAAATGGGCAGACCTTGGAGAAAAAGCCACAAGATGGGAGAAACAGACAGAACTAGAACTGTCAGAACAGGGGATACAAGTACAAAAATTGAACTGGATAACTCAGACCAACCCAGCTGTGCACTTACAATCTAGCAAACATATGGAGATAAAACAATGGAAGCACTCCACGAACAAACTGGTTAGTGCTTTCACGTTCCAACAAACGTTTCTTCAGACCTCTGAAGAAACGTTTGTTGGAACGTGAAAGCGCTAACCAGTTTGTTCGTTTATTCAATAAATTACTTTTGCTGTGCCAGCCGTGGAGTGCTTCCATTGTTTTATCTACATATATCTGCATTTTTCTCTGGGAGCACTTTATCCGAAACCACCTGTTTTTTTCTTAATCTTACAATCTAGCAAAGACAGCTTATGGACACTCCTATTAAAGGAGGAAGAAAACGCCTTGTGAGGTATACCAGAGACTCTCTGGTCAACAGGGAAATCAGATGTAGGACTCATTCGTACAGCGGGGCCAGTCACTATCACGCCAAAGTCAGCATTCAGACCACAAAAAAGACAGTATCCCTTAAGAAAAGATGCAGAGGCAGGGATAAAGCGTATTATAGCATCCTTACTTAAAGGAGGGATACTAATTGAATCTCCCGATTCACCATGTAACACACCCTTATTTCCAGTTAAAAAAGCCAATGGAGAATGGTGTATGGTCCAGGATTTGCAAGCTGAAAATTACGCGGTAATACCAAGGGCACCCATAGTGCCAAATCCACACACCCTGTTGAATGACTTAAAACCTCAACAAAAGTATTTTTCTGTGGTGGACATTAGCAACGCATTCTTTTCAATACCGATACACCCTGATAGCCAGTATTGGTTTGCATTTACATTTCATGGAAAAAGATACACATATACACGCCTACCACAGGGATATTGTGAATGTCCAATGATATTTTCACAAGAAATGGCAAGCAACTTGGCAGGATTCAACCCACCAAGAGTTAGCCAGGTTTTACTTTATGTTGATGACATTCTGCTGGTGGCCCCCACCCAGCAGGATTGTAAGGAAGATACCATAGCACTTCTACGAGTTTTAGCTGAGGGACATAAGGTAAACAAAGACAAACTGCAGCTCTGGAAAAAAAAACAGGTTAAATACCTAGGATATGTAATATCCAAGGAAGGTAGAACGTTAGATGAGGACAGAAAAGTAGCAACATTACAAGCACCAAAACCCACTACCAAGAAGGAAATGATGTCCTTCCTGGGTACAACTAATTTTTGCCGAAGCTGGATTCCAAACTATGCTTTGGAATCTGCACCCTTAACTGATCTTATATATAAGACGCCTATGGCAGCGCAGGATTTGTTACAATGGACACCAGAGGCAGAGTCTGCCTTTTGTAAACTAAAGCAGTTAATAGCGTCCTCACTAGTTCTGGGATTGCCAAACTATCAAACATTTTTTCCAGACTGTAGATTGCAAGCAGGGTTACATGACATCAGTATTAACACAACAGCATGGGGATAAGCAACGCCCCATCGCTTACTATTCATCACAACTGGACCCAGTGGCACGATCCTTACCCCACTGTGTACAAGCAGTAGTTGCAGCTGCAATGGCAGTGCAGGCTTCAGCCTCAGTAGTCTTGTTCCACCCTCTCACTCAGAGTGCCCCATGCAGTCGCGATCATTTTACTGCAAGAAAAAGTGGCACATCTCTCCCCTGCTAGGCATCTTTCCTGCATGACTATATTGTTGAGCCAACCTCATATGACAATTGAACGATGTACAACTTTGAACCCTTCTACGCTGCTCCCAACCCCTGCAGATGGCACACTCCACCGCTGCCTGCAGGTAATTGAGCAAAAGACTCTACCTAGAAAAGATCTCATGGACGTTCCCTTGGACAATGCCAAGGTGACATATTACATGGATGGCTCGTGCAAAAGGGGTCCTGCAGGAAAAAACCTAGTAGGATATGCAGTAGTCTCTGATACTGACATTGTAGAAGCAAAATCTTTACCACACTATATTTATCTGCACAGGCAGCAGAATTGATTGCCCTGACACGGGCATGTACCCTAGCAAAGGGTAAATGTGTAAACATTTTTACTGACAACCAGTACGCTTTTTCCACTGTACATGTGTTTGCACAACAGTGGAAAAACCAGGGAATGATAACATCTACTGGCAAACCTATAAATCATGCACAGTTTATTTTAGATCTTTTAGAATCTATTCAGTTACCTCAGAAAGTGGCCATTTGCAAATGTACAGCTCACACCAAGCAACAGGATAGGATTTCAAAAGGTAATGCGAGAGCTGATACAGCTGCAAAACAAGCGGCCACAGAAGTATTTCTTTTAAATAAGGAATTGCAACCATCTGAAACCTTAGATCTAGACATGTTAAAAACAATGCAGACACTCACAATGCAAGCTGAAAAACAGCGACAGATAAAACGAGGAGCGATCCTCGAAAAGTGGCTGTACATCTCTAGAGAAAGAAAACTGATACTACCCTCTAATTTGTTTCGCTATGCAGCATTGTTGAGCCATGGGCAATGCCATGTCTCAACAGGGGGGATGGTACAGCTGGTGAACCAAATGTTCACAACGTACGGATTTACAAACTACTCTAAAAAATTTTGTTTGATGTGTCAGATTTGTAACAAACATCATGCACAGGGGGTGATAAATCCCAAGCAAGGGAGTTTCCCCACACCACCATATCAGTTTCACACTATCTGTATGGATTTCATAGAATTGAACAAATGTGAAAATAAAAATTATTGTCTTGTCATTATAGATATGTTTTCCAGGTGGGTGGAAGCCTTTCCAACCAAAAATCCGGATGCAGCTACAGTGGCAAAAGTACTTGTCAAGGAAATTATTCCTAGGTTTGGCATTCCAGAATGATTCTACAGTGACAATGGTACACATTTTGTAAATCAAACAATACAGCAGTTAAGTAAGCATTTTGGTATTTCTTTAAAAAAATCATTGTGCATACCATCCACAATCTGCAGGGCTGGTTGAAAGGCATAATGGTATATTAAAAAGCAAATTGAGAAAATTAATAGCTGAGACAGGAAAAACCTTGTTGTACTGTTTATCCCTGGCACTGTTGAGCATGAGAACTGTCACTACAGCAAAAGGATAGACTCCTTTTGAAAAACTGTTTGGAAGAGCTTATTATACAACCCAGTAGAAACTTCTCATGTCATCAGACCAGGAAGCCGATTTTACACTAGCTGAATACATGAAAAAGTTGTTGAGTTCTAAACATCTGTTGCAGTCAAATTCTGTTTCAGATAAAAAAACAAACCGAAACATTGGATGTGGCAGTGATGCCAGGAGACTGGGTATGGATTAAAATCGTGAAGCGAAAGAACTGGGCATCGCCAAGGTGGGAAGGTCCCTACCAGGTGCTTCTTTCGACACCTACTGCAGTCAAAATAGCAGAACGAGCTTCGTGGATACACCTGACGCACTGCAAGCTGGTAAAGAACTTTGAATTGGACAAAGATCTTACCTCTCCATCGGGACCCTAAGCACAAAGTCTGGCTACAAAGAGGGGTCAGATCAATAGGACTGATCAGTCTCAAACCCAGTGAAGAAACCATCGGTGTTGAAGGTCCTATTAGGGCAGAGAGTAAGATCACATGTCCAAAATAAGATGACTGAATCCATTAAGCTCCAAATACACCTACTTGGAAGAACCGGAGAAAACGGAAATGCAGAACAACCGTTTCCTCAAAAATATTACAGGACCATCCTGTTGACTGTACTGGTGACAATAATCTTTTTATTGTGGCCATTTCTTTTCTCAGCCATGCAAGTAGAACTAAATAAGCATGCAGAGTGGCACCCGAACTTTAATACTTACCAGGCAATTAAATATGTGTATGCTGAAACCATCAATGTTTCAAATTGCTGGATTTGCACAGCTTTACCAACAGCATATGGGGGGCTACTGTTAACTGCAGTTCCCCTAGGGGCTAACAAGACCTGGGAAAACTTAATTCATGATACATCAGATGTCACATCAAAAGATAAGGTAGCATTGCACTTGTCTATTCGACAGAAAGGAACTGTGTGTTTTTATAAGAATGATACAGTCAAGGTGGGTTGGAGCTATTGCAATCTAACTGTTCCCTATAGATGCTACACTAAATCCGATAACATCAGATTCTATTGCAACACGAGCTATGATTCATTTGTTAAACTGATGCATAGGACAATTGAAGAAGTAAAACCTAATGCTGATCTCTACAAACAACTGTCTATAATCGACAGAAAAATGTTTCATGCAGAGCAAGGGTATAGTAAAGTTACTACTACAGTGGAAGAATGTTACTTTATATGCGGAAGAAAAGCATATAAATGGCTACCCGAGAATTGGTCCAGCAATTGTTTTTTGGGATACCTGGTTCCGGCCATACGACACACGACAGTTTTACCTCAAGGGAAGATTCGGAATGTCCGAGAAATCAAGAAGCCTGTCAATCCAGTGGGACAAATCAATGCACCTTGGAAATACCATCATGACTTAGGCCCTAGAAATAACAAAGGACTATCACACATGGATCTGAGTGATACTGTCATATCGTAGGCAGGCATATTACCAGCATAGAGCAACAAAATCAATCTGGGAACTGAGAAAATTATCTAAACTTCTCGAAATAATGAGTAATGCAACCTTTTCTGCCCTAGAATTGGTAACCGATGAACTGACTGCCATGAGAACAGTGGTACTTCAAAATTGCATAGCTCTTGACTTCACCCTAGCGGCGAGAGGAGGTATGTGCGCTTTAATCCAGGAGGAGTGCTGTTCGTATATTCCTGACCACAAACACGAGATAGACAACCATCTTGAGGTAGTCCATCAGGTGTCGGCCATGACCAAACCAGGACCAAATCCACTGACGGACTTTTTCCAGAAATTGTTTGGGGGGGGGCAGTATCTTGATAAACATTCTGATTGCCATCTGTGTAGGGATAGCTCTACTGATGGTGTGTAGGTGCTGCTGCATCCTCTGCATAAATGGACTAATGAAAAATTTTGTAGACATTTCAGTTTCGGAAACCTTATACCAAGATGCCGAACTCGAAGAGTTACTGAAAAACTGAAAATGCTTTCATGAGGTTAAACTAAATGACTCTCTTAACTGCAAATCCCGAGTAGGAAGAGGTTAAGGGAAGAAAAAAAAACTGTTTATGCTTGTTTTGAAAGTAGAATAAAAGTATTAAAATGGGGGAAATGTTAGGAAAATTCATAATAGCAATGTGCATGCTTAGTACATTAAAGGCTTAAAAGGGTTAATACATTTATTCTGTTCATACTGCATGAATCTGCACAGCTATTAGAAACTTAATAAAAGACACTTTATTCTGCTTATGCAATGAAAATATGTGCAGCTACCGGAAACTTAATAAAAGACATTCTATTTCTGCTTATGCCATGAGAAAATGTGCAGTTGCTAGAAGTCTTGATAAAGAATACAATAGATGTTTGAAAGCTTAAACTATAGTCAGCACTACTTGTACCAAAGCTAGAAATGTACCTTGAATCTAGACAAAATGTATCACATCTATTAGAACTGTACAATGGAAGAACTGAAGAGACAAGGTGGGCTAAAATAAGCCCAAGGCCAGGTTGTTTTTCTCAAATGTTTTTGCAAGACAGCAATAATCTGACCATGTCAGCAATAAGCCTGGTAACATTTTCTGTGTAAAATACAGAAAGCTGTGTCCAACTACGTCAGCAGTAGATTAGTAACATTTTCGATGTGACATGAAGAGAACTGTATAAGAATAACATACTGACCACCAGAAAGTCAGATAAACCTTGTACCTACATGCTTTGTCTCCTTGCTGCAAGTAATAAAGGGTGCCTTGCTTGAACCTAACGTGTATTGATCTTTGAAGTTTTTCCTTTTACAGATGGGAAACCAAATCTGTTGAGGCCAATAGGGTGCAATGAGGATTACCTTGCTCTTCAACCTGGCAACTCTCTGTAGGAACTTTGGAAATGAAGAAGTTGGGGGGGGGGGGGTAAGCATAAAGTAGACAAAGGGGGCCAATCATGGAGAAGAGCTTCCCTCGGTGACTCCCTCTGTGGGGATATTAGGGGAAAAATAGCTGCTGCACTTGTTGTTTAGGGGAGATGCAAAGAGACTGCAGCAGGGCTGGCCCCATTGTCGGAAAATGTCTTCCTCTACATCCTTGTTGAGGGACCACTCGTGAGGTAGACAGTACCTGCTCAGTTTGTCTGCTAGTACTTTGGATTTCCCTGGAATATGCATTGCTGTAAGAAATTGGTTGGAAGAGATCACCCATTGCCAAATCCCGTGTGCTTCTCAACACAAGGGGGTAAGATGTGGTTCCCCCTTGTTTGTCAATGTACCAAACTATTGACATGTTGTCTGTTTGAATCACAATTGTTCCTGAAGGGAGAGCATTCTGAAAGGCCTGCAAAGCTAAAAGCACTGCTCTCAACTCTAGGACACTGATATGCAAACTGGCCTTTTCAGGGGTCCAAGTGACTTGGACTGCCTTTCCCAGGTAATGCCCCCCCACGCCAGCTGGGAAGAATCTCTTGTCACAATGGTGTTGGGCTGAGACGGGATGAATAAATGTCCTTGTAAAACATATAAACAAAAGAAGCAGTAGCAGAATGAAGGTGTCTGGACGAAAACAATAAAATTTCTTGTAACACACTTCCAGATACCACCACAGCAATTCAGACGTTTTAGCTTTTATTTCATCATTAAAAGCAGAATAATATAAAATATTGTGTAAGCGCTTTCGGGTAATGATATACCCTTCTTCAGACAAATGGCTAATACTATCTAAGCAGTCATTTAAATAATCAAAAAGGTGCCAAAAATCCACCTTAAAGAAACACTAACCATATTAACACACAAAAAATGTCAATATAAACATTTCATATCACTTATTCCTCTATATCTACTGAATAGCATATTCCATTTCCATCTACATGTTTGTCCTATTAAAATCAATAATAAATACTAAATTTCATTAAAAAAATCTACATCTCTAATGATCATTACATTTCAAAATCATCTTCCTATGTCAAATAAATATATGTGTATGTACAAAAATAAAATAAATATATAATGTATATAAAAATGGATAAAACAGTATATATTAATATACATTTTACAGATTCATTAAATGCCATTTAGATGTATATCAATCATACCAATCAATTTATTAATAAATAAAGAATTGCTTAATATAATTGTTTCAGCTGATATCAAAATACTTATTTATAGTTTACTATTATGTTTTAGTGGCCTCTCTCAAAAATGGTTTGAGAGTTGAAAATTATTCATGGGATTATTCATGATTTCAAGTTTATTAAATGAATGAAATTTTCATGAAATAAATATATATATATATATATATATATATATATATATATATATATATATATATATACACACACATATACACAAACACAAATAAAAGAGTTGATTGTACAGGGTCTTTTAAATTTTGATGGTTTTTGCTAATTGTTTAATTGTTGTTAATGGGTTGATTGATGTTGATATTTAAAGCTTACAGCCATTTTTAGAAGTTATTCTGATGAAGCCTGGTGGTTCTGGATGAAAGCGCTTAACTTTGAGATTCGTTGGTGGTATTGTGTCACTGTATGCCATTTTATTGGATTATTAAAGTTTTGAGACTGCAGTCCTGCCTGGCCCTGAGGTTCATTTATTATTCTGGTTCATTGTTCTGCCTTTGGATTTTTATTGACTTGCAACTAATCCAGGCAGCTACTGAATTGCTAAACGAGAATGAGGCATCTACATAATCAGCTGCTTGTCTGCAGCCTACAAGAAATGAAAAATGCCAAGAAACATGTTTTTCTCATTTCCAGCATGTTGTCCATTTGAAACTGTCAGAGGAGGTGGTTGTAAGAAGCGGGAACGCTCCAGGGGCCATTCCATACAGAGAAAAAGAGGAAGACGCAAAAGCATCTCGAGCACACAAAAGCGTTGATTGTGAACCGTACTGTAAATGAAAATAATGTCATTAACTTATCGCAAGTGCTTTTATCTCCAGCGGACATCTCTATTTAATAAGAGCCTTAAATTTATTCCGTCTGCAATTGATGGCTTGATTAATTCTGACAGATTTAAAGCTTTTTACTCGTACTCTGGACTTGTAGCTTATTTTCAAACAGACTGATAATATGAGAAGTGATATGTATAAACCAGTGGTGCACAACCTTTTTGTGGGGAGGGCCACTAAACGAATTCTTAATGCATCTGCGGGAAATCTCAAGACATACCAAGTCGGTGCAAGTTAACAATAGGTACAGGTGACTGGCATTTTTACTTAAGACAGGAGTCATGAAATCGCCTGCTTTCTACATTAACTTTCCATTTAACTTTATTCTGGCTTGCAGCCATGACTTATTACAAACACTTGCAGAAAGTTACTACTGTTTACAAACTACAAGTTCTAAACAAATAATAATTACTTCCAGAGCTAAAATTAGAGGTGTGCACAACTGCAGTCAATTAGGTAAGTAAGCACGTTCTGGAAAGTTTGCGCGACTGGAGTAAGGCATTAGCATTTTTTCACTTTTTTAAAAAATTTTGGTTACTGTCTGGGGGCCGGATGGTATTGTGTCGAGGGCCGGATTTGGCCCCAGGGCCAGATGTTGTGCACCACTGGTGTAAACATTCTAGCACCTTTACACCAAACCGCTATCTTGTTATTCATGCCTTCCATAATATGTGGGAGTCAGAAATGAGGAATGTATATGATAAAAATACATTTCTAAAGTTCTTTACTCTTTCTGCTTCAGAACGAGAGTCTTTGAAAAAGCTTATTGATAATCAGGACATTATTATTAAGGAGGCTGATAAAGAAGGTATTGTTTTAATAAACAGAGGGCAATATTCAACTGAAATGTTTGCCTATCTGATGCACATGTTTTTAAAACAGTCACTAATGATGATGTTAATAGACATATTAATAAATGTGAATGTAACCATTTTTGACCTGCAGGCTATGAACGATATTGTTGTTGAAATGTTTAGTTACTTTAAATGTCCCCTTCCCAAAATTACCCATTTTATATGGGTTGCCAAAAGTCCAGAAATGCTTAGAACATCCCCCCATGAGACCCATAGTCTCAAGTAGGTGTTGGATAACTGCGCCCATATCATTATTCTTACAAAGCACTTTGTCAAGGTTTTTGCTGTATGTCAGGAGTCATATTAGAGATACCAATGATATTTTTAGAACATTTGCATGATTGGTTTACTCTAAAGGAACAAGATTATTTTTGGATGGTTACTCTGGAAATGCAATCCGTTTTTACTGTCATACCCAATACGTATGGCATTGATGCTATTAGAGTTTTTTTATGTAAGAATGGGCAGAATACAGCTAGATATATTGAAACTATATATGAATTATGTGAACAGGTACTGAATAACAACTTTTGTGTTTGACAATAAGGTACATCATCAAATTTCTGATGTGGCAATGGGGACGCCCAATGCAAACACCTATGCTAATTTAGTACTGAATAAACGGGAGAATGAGGTCATATTTACTGGACCGGTAGCATATGCTACCAAAGTAAAATGTTTTAAACGTTTTGTGGACTTTTTTTTTTTTTTAATCTGATATGGTACAAAAGTGGAATTGGATTCATTTTTGGAATACCTGAATTCAAGCACCGACTTCCTGAAGTTTACTATGTCTAGCTCTATTAACAGCATTAATTTTTTTTTAGATATTTCTATAGATTATAGTGGTGTTGATTTACGTACTACTGTCTTAAAAAAAAAATCAGTATATAGAAGTTCCTACATCGCAGCAGCATGCATGCCCCCTATATTTTTAAAGGCATTACTAAGGGACAGTTTATTCGCATAAGCAGGATGAATACCAATATGTAAGTGTGTTACCAACAAATGAATGAACTGAAGCAAGAATTTGTTAATAGAGGGTAGGATGAAGAAATTTTAGGTCAAGAGATTAGTGATGTGTTGTGATTAATACGAACCATAGCTATACCTGCTTTGGATCGAAATTAACTTCAGAACTTGCTGAAAGACATGGTATATAAAATAGTAAAAAGTTACGATATGTCACAACATTTAATAGAGCTACTAGCACTATAAAGAGAATTATAAGCAAGAAGTGGTGTATACTCAGGTCCCTGCCTTAATTATACTCATTTATTGACTCTGTTCCTGGTTTTTCAAACCTTAATTGTCCCAATTTAAAACAAAAACTGTGTTATAAGGACACATGCATTATTATGAATAGGAAGGTGTTTAACCATTATAGTACTATTCCACGCTATAATTACTGCGGCTGTGAGCTTATAAATATAAAGCTATGGTCACACATCCAGTAACTAAAAAAGAATTTAAGTTTAAATGCCCTGAAACTTGTAATTCAATTAGTATAGTCTATTTGGCAACTTGCAATGCATGTACAGCATTTTATATAGGCAAGTCAGTGAGAAAATTAAAAGAAAGAATCATTGAACACAGGTCTGACATTAAAACAAATATTAGTACTAACTCTTTGGCTAAGCATACAAGTGAATGTCAGAATGAACACAGATTTAATTTGAGGGTTATAGACCAAGTTTTTAGAAATATATGGGGGGGTGGTGACATTAACAATAGGCTGGAAATAAAGGAATATGAATGGATTTTAAGAATGGGGGCTGACATTCCACCAGGATTAAATCAAATGGTGTCAATAAAGCCTAGTCTTAAGTACAAACAAATGTGCCTGCATTGATAATTTTTGTAACATCTTTAAAGCATCATATATATTTTTTGTGTTTTGTGTACACAAATGCTATTGCTTTTAGAAGAATTTTTAATTGACTAATTGATTTTAATTGATCATATGTTCGGCTGTACGTTTTCTATATATAAAGTGGGAGGATTATTAGCTATTTTATGTACACTGAAGAAGGGTTTTTACCTGAAAGTTTTGTCCGATAAAATAGCTTTTTGTTGAAGTTGCATTGTTGAGTTATTCTACTTTCTGTCTGCCTTGCTTACGAACTGAGACTTTACTTTGTTTCTTGGTTATCAACTACCACAAACAAGTCACAGGTGAAGGAAAACCCACAAGAAGTCCATGTCTTACATGCCGGTGAAATGAGTGTCAGTCAAATGAGTTTCAGGTCCAATGAAATTTAGGTCAAATGGGTGTCAGTCAAATGAAATTTAGGTCAAGTGAAGTATCCAACACAGAAACCAGCAAACTGACAACCTGCTATAATCAAATAGCCAAACTTGCTAATAACACATCTTTTAGAACCCTTCACTGTCATAACCTAAAACAATTGGATTGGCTTGAACTGCCAAATTTACTAATCTATAATCAACTTATCATTTATAAGCTGCTCTCCCACCCAAATAAAACACCATCTTTAAGCAACCTAATTCAGCAGTATTTCTGTCCTAGGCAATTCCGCTCCACAGATAAGTTACTATCAACAGTTATGAGATCCCACAACCATGCTGGTGACTCCCTCTACTCATATTACATATCCAAAATTTGGAACTCCCTGCCTTCATCCATTACCCTGGAATCTTCTCTATCCAAATTTAAAAAGTCTATCAAAAGCCATCTCAACAACAAATGGTTATGTCCCTGCTCCACACCAGACTAACTTCAGTCCTATTCCACTACTGCAGTAACTCTTGCCTTAAACACACAGTCTCCTGATAGAACTGCGCAGTCTTATCAATACCACATTAAGAAGCATGATACAACTCTAGATACTTGTTTGTATATGTATTGATCATTCTATATGTCTTTGTCAATGACTTAATAATGTGTGCTCATCTATATGGTCTTGCTGTATATACTAGAAACATATTAGAATATTTTGTTTGCATGTCTTGCATATATGTTTTCTCCACTGAAAATGGGCATGCATCCAGTTGGACTATCCCAGTTAAATCTAAAATAAATGAATAATTAATTAGACACATACCTCTGTGTATATATATATAATATATATATATATATATATATATATATATATATATATATATATATATATATATATATACACCCACACACACAGTTTCACTTCAGTATCTCGAAATACTGAAGCTCTAATGACAGAGTTCAGAACGCCGATGTTTCAGTATTTCGAAATACTTAAGCTGCGCAAAAAACACATTTAAAATCAGCAAAAGTGCCGTTTCTGCGGGGGGGGGCAAGCCTCCTGCACCCCCCTCACTTAAATATAATGTCCCCATGATTGCACTATACTGGGGACATGGCAAATCTCCCGTTCTGCACTTCCGCATACAGCTCAGAATGGGAGATTTTCCCTTTCCTCCACTGTAGTGCGATCTCGGAGTTGGTATATTTTAGTAGAGGGGTGGGGGTGGGGCATAGGAGGGGGGCTTGCCCCCTGCATAAATGTTGTATGTTGTGTTTTATTTATTTATTTTTTTATGTAGCACTTCAGTATTTTGGAATACTGAAACATCTGTGTTCTGGCTTCGGCAATTAGAGTTTTGGTGTTTCAGTATTCCGAGATACTGAAGTGAAACTATATATATATATATATATATATATATATATATATATATATATATATATACACACACACACACACACACACACACACACACACACACACACACACACACACACACACACACACACACACCCGAGTATATACAGTGGATATAAAAATATAAAAAAAGTGTAAACATCCCTGTTAAAATGCCAGGTTTTTGTGATATAAAAAAAGAGATCACAATAATCATTTCAAAACTTTTCCCACCTTTAATGTGACCTATAACCCTTACTCACCGAGTGCTTAACAGAGCCTTGAATCAATGCACACATGTGCATACCACAATACCCCTAAGGAGCATAAGACCAAAAGGAAGACTCTTTCAGGGGGCTGATATAGTCAGTAAGAATCAGAAGCACTGCCACAGTATGCCAGATCCTGAACATACGGAATGAGCTCAGTCTTGGAGGCAAAGGATAGCATTCCACACTTTTCATTTGCAGTGTGTGCAGCACAGCAATTTCCTTAACCAAGCTCTCAGGCTGCTTTGAAAATGGCAGTAACAGATCCATGTGCCTAGAAAACCTCATATGGTTAAAGATCAACTGAACAAATACATAAAAATGCATACATTTATGTTATTCATGTCAACACAAGAGTACTCTAGTAAATTATCTCAGAATATAACCAGGCTGACAAAGTTCCATACCAAACTGCAGTTCCTGAAACACTTGTTATTGGGCAATCAAAGTTTCAATTAAAGAAAATTCAACTAATATCACCGGACAGACCAGCTCTACTGGTTTAAGTCACAGCTTGGTAAATTTGTTTTACCTGTTTTATCAGACAGTCTGAAACCAGCTCTATTAGCTTAAATCACAGCTTGGTAAATTTCTTTATCAGTTCCCTCATCAGGCAGCCAAAGATGCTTCTTTAGGGCTCCTTCCATGTGCCGTATCCACTTCCATTCACAATGAAAGTGATATACAGGAAGGAATTGTTTTGATGAGCGTTCAAACGTTGAAAGAAAGTTTATTCCAAAGTCTGCCAATCAAATATGTAGTCCCAAGTCTGTTGTTAAGATTTTGGAACACCAACTAAATATTCTAGTGAAACCCTGAGGTTCAAAACTAGTTCCTTTCAAATGATAAAGGAGATAAGCAAGGGCAGCTGGATGAATTGGGAAGTTTATGGGCAAGCAACTGTTATATTACAAGTTGGTGACTGAATTCCAACCAGTACAGGTTGCACAATATTTAACAATGGCAGGTTCTACCATGGTACCCAGCAACAAATTTTGGCTTTGACTGTAATGTAAAGAATACCATATGAAGCCAAGTAAACTATGCAGATTTTAAATTTACCATTAAAAAATGTATTCCAAACATTTCAAGGATGCTGCCTCTTCTTCATGGCTGAATGTTTTGACTGTGTCCAGGATAAGCTGTGTTGAGGCCATTCATAAGCACAAAGGCAAGTAAGTTTAGGAGAGGTTCTGGGTGCTCAAGAGAAAGTACAGTTGTGTACACTTACCATATATGTTGAGTGTATTCACTGTCGCAGTCATCACATTTGGGTTATCCCTGCCAGGGTAGCCCTCAGTCGGCCCGAATACCAGAGGCTTAGTATTCCTGTGTCGGTTGCTGTCGCTTCAGGACTGACGTCAGGTCGTCAGTAGTCTAAAGTAAGGAAGCCAACGCCATTACATCAGTTTTTCTTGCCCTGTCAGGAGCCCCCAAGTGGGAGCCAGGATATGGTGAAAGAACCCCACCAGTAGAAAGTAAATACTAGAGAGAAAGGGGGAAGGACAGATGGAAACCAGGACTGCAACAGTGAATACACTAGAACATCTACATTTATGGTAAGTGTACACTACTGTACTATGTTCTTCGTGTTTCACTGTTGCAGTCATCACATTTGGGTTGATTCCCAAAGCTGAGGAAAAGGGTGGAGGCAATCAAGAAGACTGGGGGATAGCTAGGATGTCCTGTCAAGACTGCAGTGGCAAAGCCTGCCTGGAGAAGATAGGCAGGTGGTTATGCTTGGTGAAGGTATGAGCAGATGTCCATGTTGCAGTCTCCAGGATGTCTCTGGGTGGGACTCCTGAGGAATGCTGTAGAGGTGGAGGTTGCTCTGGTAGAATGAGTTCTGACCCCCTTAGGGAGAGGTTTCCCGTGTTGCTTGTAGCAGAAATGGATGCAGTGTGCTATCCATTTGGAAATGGTTTGTTTGGATATGGCTTTGCCCTCTGCTCCTGCAGCAAAGCGGACTAACAAGTGATCAGTCTTTCTGAATGATTTAGTCCTGTCTAGATAGAATCTGAGCTGTCTGTGCACATCGAGAGTGTGCAGTATTCTTTCCCCTTTGTTTTGTGGGTTAGGGAAAAAGGTGGGCAAATTAATGCATTGGTTGGGAGCAACACTGGACACCACTTTTGGCATGAAGGATGGGTTAGTCCTGAGAGAGACCCGGTCAGCGTGGAAAATGATGAAGGGCTCTACAGCCATTAGTGCTTGTAGCTCGGATACTCTTCTTGCTGAAATGATGTCCAGAAGCAAGGCCATCTTCCATGAGAGAAACTTTAATTCTGCTGAACCTGCTGGTTCAAAGGGGGGCAGGGTGAGTTTCTCTAGCACAAAGTTTAGGTCCCAAGCTGGGGTAGGTACTCTCTAAAATGAGCAGAGACAGCAGAGGCATGAATTTTAATAGAGGAAAAGGATAGACCACTGTGTAGTAGGTCAGCTAGGTAATCCAGGATGAGAGGTAGGGAGGGCTGTGCCGTATCAGCTCCCTTAGCCTGGATCCAGGTCCAGAACCTTTTCCATTTGGCAGCATAGGACTTTCTAGTGCTAGGGAGTCTGGCCTCACGTATAACATCTAGAACCTATTTACTGAGATTGGCAGCTTGTACAGTGGTCAGGGAATAAGCCAGGCTACCAAATTGAGGGTCTACAATAAGCCAGGCTGCCAAATTGAGGGTCTGTAATTGGGGATGCATGAATTCTCCTTCCCTCTGGGTCAGGAGTGTTGGGATCTGAGGGAGATGCCATGGTGGCAGAGGGGACGGGCTGCGCAGCAGAGGATACCAGTGCTGGCATGGCCAGTCTAGGGCAATCAGGACTGTCCTTGTTTTTTCCTCCTTTATTTTGAGCAGTACCCTGGCAATGAGAGGTAGTGGAGGAAATGCATAGACCGAGAGGTTGACCCACTGGAAAGATAGAGAATCCACTTTCCAGGTCCTGCAGTGAGGCTCCCTGGTGCAGAACTTGCTGAGCTGATGGCTGGAGTGGGAAGCAAAGATGTCTACCTTCGGGGTGCCCCATTTCTGAGTTATGAGGGTGAAGGTTCTTTGGTTTAGCTGCCACTCGTGTGGGTCCAGAAGTTTTCTTCTTAAGTTGTCTGCCGGAGAGTTTAGAGAGCCTGGCAGGTGTAGTTGCATGGCTGAGGCTGTGTGCCAAATGGTCATGGCGAGCCTGCATAGAGGGTAGGAATGAGTCCCTCCCTGCTTGTAGATGTATCACATCACTGTGATGTTTGTTTTGATCAGTAGAGCCCCTTGGGAGAAAAGGGGTCTGAAAGCTGTCATTGCGTGCTGGGCAGCTAACATCTATTTTTTGTTGATGTGTAGATGTATTTGACGTGGGATCCATTGGCCCTGTATGTCCCTGCCATTCATGTGTGCATCCCAGGCACAGTGAGGAGTCTGTGGTGAGGGTCCAGGTGGCATGGGGTGGTGAGAAGGGTAGTCCCTTGTTGTGGTAGCATGCTGCTGCCCACCAAAGGAAATCTTTCCTTGGACACGGTATCACTGGTATATGAGGTTTCCAGGTCTTGAGAGTGTTGACAGCAAAGGCTTTTTAAGTACCACTGAAGTTTCCTCATATGAAATGAGTAGAATGCAAGATGCTATGAACCCCACAGCTTGCAGGATTTTCCTTGCGGATAACTGGGGTCTGGTGGCTAGTTGAGAGAAATAGGCTGTCAGGTAAGTTTGCTTTTCTGGTGTAACGAATGCCATCTGGGATACTGTGTCCAGGCTTGTCCCAAGAATATAATTTTTTGGGTGGGTACTAGTTTGGATTTCTTTTCATTGATAGTGTACCCTAGGGAGGTCAGCAGGTCCTTTCCAAAGGCCAGGTGCTTGAGAAGCTTTTCCTGACTGCCAGAATTAGGCAGTCGTCTAAGTATGGGTAAATTTGTATATTTTTTTGCCTGCAAAAAGCAATGACGGGAGCCAGGCATTTTTGTGAAAACTGTGGGGGCAGTAGATAAGCCAAAGGGAAGCGCAGAGAACTGAAAGTGCAGAGATCCTGACCTGAAACTTAGATATTTCCTTCATGATTCCCTGATTGGGATGTGTAGGTAAACCTCTTTTAGGTCTAGGGTGGCTAGCCAGGCATCCTTGGATAGCATAGGTAGTAGTTGCTGAAGGGCGAGTATTTTGAATTTTGGTTTCACCAGGAAAGTGTTTAGAATGAATAAATCGAGGATGGGGTGCAGGTGCCCTCTTTTCTGGGTACCAGGAAGAGCCTAGAGTAGAAACCTTGGCCTATCTGTTCTGCAGGAACGTGCTCTATTGCCCACATGGAGAGCAGGGAAAGGACTTGCTTTTTGGCCTCTGCCCACTGGTATGGAAGTAGATCTGGGAACCCTTTTGGGGTTGGTAGACTACGGAAAGAAAATCTGTATCCCTGGGACACTATGTTGAGGACCCAGTGGTCACTGGTAATGGTGGCACAGGTGCTTGTGTTGAAGGAGAGTTTTCCTCCCAGGGGCAAGTGCAGGTGGGCAGAGGGATGGGAAGTGGAGAGTCATTGCGAGTTCTTACCATGAGGGGGTGGCTTTGCACTACCTGGTTTAGAAGATGAGGTACCTTCATTGCTTTGATCTCTGCATTCCCTGTGGCTGTTGTCTGGGGGGGTCTGCGCTGAACTGACCTGGAGGGGGCAGGAAAGGACCAGTGTTTGGAGGGGCAATGCCTGCTGAACCTGCAGGAAATCCTTAACTATCTGCATAGATTTAGCTTTTTCTTCCATCTTCTTTAAGACCTCCTCTGCCTTGGTGCCAAATAAGTTCTCTCTGTGCAAGGGTGCATCCAGTAGTTTAGATTTGACATGGCCTGGCAAGGGCTGTTCCTTAAGCCAAGCATGCCTTCTAAGGACAGAACCGGTGGTTGCTGGTCTGCAAGATGCTTCTAGGGCATCTAAACCACAGTGTAAGGTGCTTCATTACGTGACCTGCAGAATGCATTAAGTCTTGCAACTCTACTTTCTACACAAGCAGGAAAAGTTGATATTTTTTGTTACAGGAGTTCCATGGTATGCTGCTGTAATTTTAGCATATGGAACTGATAATTTAGTGCTCTAATAGCAAGAGTAGCAGAAGTGTATACTCTTTTACCCCATCTGTCTAATGCTCGGGAATCCCTATCTGAGGGGATGGGATTCTTAGCAAAACTTGCTTTAAATCCTTTAGGTCCTTGGGAGATAACCTCAGAGTCACCAGTAGGATTTTTGAAAAGAAATCTGTAAGAGTCAGGAACTCTAATACCGGTCAGGTTTCCTGTGAGCAGGAGCGGGAGGGTATCAGGAGTCAAAACTAGATTCCATGAAATCATCCACAACATCCAGGACACGAAGAATGGCCAGGGGTCTGTGATGTGGAAGATATAAAAATTCCCAGAGTCTCTTTCTAGACTGAGGGTAGTATTGACATTCCCACTGGAAATGCTCCCTTAAAGTATGAAGGGTTTCCCCAAAGGAAATGTCTTTGTGTGGAGAGGCTGAAGGAATGGATTCCTCTGCATCAGAATCCTCATAAGCAGAGAGGGGTTGCATGTCTTCATATTCAGAGGCATCAGAGTCATCGGACTCCTGTTCAGATAAGACTACTGGGGACAAATCTCTTTCTTTTGGAAGGGGTAGCTTGGCTTCCCCTGATCAACATTATAAGGTCTTCCGCCATTTTAAGCATTTGAGACTGAGGCAAGGAAGCAGGTGCCTGAGACAGGGTCATTGGTTTCTTCGGTGTGGTTCATAACCTGGGCTTTAGAAACTTGGTAGTTTTCAAAAGAACAGAAGAAGACGTGAAAGTTGGTTTGTGTCGAGAATCAGTAGTGCGAAGTAATTCCTCGGAAGCCGGTGCCTGCACAGTAGCTCCGGACCCATCCAAGGTACAGACAACCACAAGATCCTTAGTCGATGAAGAGTTTTGCAGCATACCGGACTCCAGCAGCCTGTGATTCCACAGAAGCAGGCATCAGGGGCTGCGAAAGTGCCTCACTGAGGACCGGAGAACTGATGGCTAGCTTAACGGAAGCATCGTCGGTAGGTTTGGACCAGTGCGGTCTGTCTCTGTCTTTATCCTTACATTTTTTCGGAAGATCTGATACCAAAGCCATATCAGAAATAGAGGACTGATAGCAAAAATATCTAGCTACAATAAGGGCCCGACGACATAGTTCTGGCGTTGAACAAAGCACAAAAGCGACAGCGGGGGACGTCGTAGTCTGGGACTAAGCAAGTGACGCAGTAAGAGTGAAAGTCTCGGTGTGGTATTTGCTTTCCACAGGTGAGACAATTGTTAACTTTTTATGACATCGGTTAGAGCAAGAAAAAAGGATCCCCAATGGGGTACTTAGCTTTAGAATACTTCAACTTCAGTTCGGAAAACGAAACTCAGGTAGCGGCAGACAGGCACTCATACAAACTGCTTCTGCTTTGGGCTACTCATCAAGAAAGACTGGAGTAATGGCGTCGGCTGCCTTACTTTATACTACTGACGACCTGACATCAGTTCTGAAGCGACAGGAACCGACGCATAAATACTAAGCCTCTGGTATTCGGGTCAACTGAGGGCTACCCTGGCAGGGATAACCCAAATGTGATGACTGCAACAGTGAAACACAAAGAACATTGCAGGAATAATGAGATTTGTCCAGAGCCAAACAGGACAAACCATCTCCTGTGCTGTTTGCTTGCATCACCTCTTCTGGAAGTAAGGGATGGACAGTATGAGTAGTCCACTAAATATTCCCTTCCTCTGCACAATCAAACATGTACATGGGGTGCACTGGACTTAAAGGCATAATAAACAAAACCTTTAAGCACTTCTGATCAATACCTCAATGATGGCACCTCAGTTGGCTTTTACTCTGGTGAAGGGGAATGAACTGGCTTAGTAGAATTTAAGGGGATATGATGGCAGGCAGCAGGGGCAAAAACAAAGCATAAACTAAAAACAAACTGCATCTGGTTTTGAAAACATTAAGGTGTAAGCCATGGTGTTCAGCTATTTTTAACTGAATAAAAGCATGGCTGTAGACTGGTACTGAAGGATTCAACTGAACTGACAAGGTGACAATGGAATTGTCCACTTAATGAGTGAACGTGGAATTCCCACAGTGAATGACCATATCACGCACACACATAATTAGCAGGCCAAGCCACACCCCTGGGTACATCAGTGATGAATGGAAGGAAAAAATGTACTACGTTCCCTTACTGCCTACATCATATTGTTCAAATAATTTGAAACCAGCTAATCCTCCTGGGTAGGCATCCTTACAGAACTTACCACAGGCAGTAGTTGCCCCAAACAAAGAGCCACAGATTATATAGAGTTTACTGCACCCTACAAAGATGAAGGAAATACCATGTTGCTATTGCATACCTATCATTCAAGAAGGCATCAAGATAGTGTCTATTTTTCTTGGAAAATGGGTTCTTGAAGAAACTGCAGAATTAATTATCAAGTCAGAATTTCACTCAGCTCAATAACCACATGGAAAAGGCGAGTTTAGAAAGGTTTTCTATCCCATCTGGTTATGGCGATGGAATGCAAAAGATGGCTGTCCTTCCTTATAGCCAGGGTTCTAGGTAAACTAAAATCTAAGCTGCCTGTGGATATCCATGGAATGAAGGAAATACTCCCCACTAAAGGGGCATCTTAGGGGAAGTAGATTATAGCATGGTTTAAAAAATTTGTTTACAATGCCAACTTAGAACCAATCTTTTTTATACCCAAGTGCTACCTTGTCCACGTGAACCACATAAGGGGATTCAAGTAGTCTAACTCAGAATTTACCCTGGCATTAGTAAATGGACACCAGGAAGAGGGTCTTCCAGAACAATGTAAAATCTGCAGAAACAGTAGGTTCAAATGGAGGAAGGGTGAGCTTTTCCAAAATGAAATACAAGTTTCAAGGGGAACTAGGTCTCAAAATGAGAGCCCAACATGAAAAGTTTCTTGTAAGAAAGCTTCTCAGACGTTAAGAGAAGAAAAAGAAGAAGATCCTAGTCTAGAACGAAATTGGAAATGGCAACCAAATGAACACCGATGGAAGAACAGCCAAGGATGGGAAAACACTATAAAAGATTCAAAAAAGAAAGGACAAAAACTGAAAAGGGGTCTATTTCTTTGAGAAAAACCTGGACTGAAACCAGCCAATATATCACAGTAAGTTGTGTTTGGGAAAAATAAATGAACTGTACAAGTTAGAAAATTAGAAGTTATGTACCTACCATAGCGTTCCATGTTAGTTGTCTTCTCTCGCCTTCTTTCTTGCTGGATGGGTTCGGAGCCGATCCTCTGCTCCGACTCGGCACTTGCTAATCTCGAGAGTCACTTTTACCAGCTCGAGGCAGCCCCATATCCCATGATGCAAGGCGGTAATTACCCAGATCTCGTTTGGTATCTAGAGGAAAAACTGCCTACAAAACTTTCCACTAAGGAAAGAGGAACAACTAACCTAAAAAGGCTGTAAAGGGAAACCAGGTAATCAAGGTCAAGAACTAACTGGTGTCCAAGGAAGAAGAATCTTCCAGAGAAAAAGGGAGATCAAGGTCTGTCCAGGCTAGGGGGACAGGAGGGAGGGACGCAAGAAAGAAGGCGAGAAGACAACTAACATGGAACGTTATGTTAGGTACATAACTTCTAAATGTTAAGTTGTCAATCTCGCCTTCATTCTTGCTGGATGGGACCGCGCCCCTAGCACCTCTATCCTGGGTGGCTCAATGGAACAGACTCTTGAGAACTGTGGAACCAAAGCTTGCCCTGTCCCTGGAGGCCAAATCTAATTTGTAATGAGAAACGAAGGTATGAGGAGTGGCCCAAGTGGCTGCTGCACAAATAGTATCTAAGGGTAGCCCAGCCTGAAAAGCTGTAGAAGTGGCTAGACCTCTTGTGGAATGTGCTTTAGGTTTTGAGCTCAGATGTTTGCCCCTAAGCTGATAAATATCAGAAATGGTGGAAGATAGCCATCTGGATAAGGTCACTTTAGAAACAGGGAGACCTTTTTTATTTTCAGCATAAGAAAGGAACAGCTGGTCAGACTTCCTAAATTGCTTCGTTCTGTCCAAGTAATATCGGAGTTGGCGGTGAACATCTAGGTAATGTAATTTTTGTTCCGCCCTGTTAGAATAATTTGGATAAAATACAGGAAGATCAATGGATTGGTTTAAATTTGTCTTAGAAGCAACCTTGGGCAAAAAGGATGGATTGGTTCTCAAGGATACTCTGTCCTTGTGGAAGACCAAATAAGGGGGACGAACAGAGAGGGCATGAAGTTCAGACACTCTTCTAGCCGAGGTAATGGCGACAAGAAAAAGTGACTTCCAAGAAAGAAACTTTAATGAACATGAAGCAGCCGGCTCGAAAGGGGGAAGTATCAAGGATGTCAGAACTAAATTTAGGTCCCACTGTGGTGGAGGATCCGTAACAGGGGGCTTAAGAAGGAACACTCCTTTGAGAAAGGCTTTACAAAGTTTGTGGGACATAATGTTGTGGTCTGCAAATCCGACATGAAAGTTCGAGATTGCTGCCAACTGAACTTTGACTGTGGAAGACGAAGAACCTGAGTGAAAATTTTCCGCTAGAAAATCCAAGACTGACTGAATAGGGGCAGTAAATGGATCTATGTTCTTAGATTTTGCCCAAAGGGAGAAGCGTTTCCACTTGCTGGAGTAAATCCTCCTGGTAGAGGACTTAAGAGAAGCTACTATGATGTCTCTGACGGGGTTAGAGATCATAGGAAGCCTGGCTAAGGAAGTGGAGCAACCAAGCTGTGAGGTTGAGGGAAGGAAGGGACCGGTGCAGTTGACCCGACTGGTGGGTCAGAAGATCTGGAGCTGGGTCCAGATGTCAAGGCTGCACCAAGAGATGGCGATGAAGGAACGGGAACCAAATTTGTCGAGGCCAGTAAGGGGCAATGAGAATAATTTTGGCTCTCAAAACGGTAGCTTTCTGGAGTACCTGTGGTATCAATGGAAAGGGAGGAAAAGCATAAAGGAGTCCCCGGGGCCAATTTTGGGTAAGAGCATCTCTGGGGGGATGGCCTGGAAGTGGGAAGAGAGAGAAGAAGTCTGGGCATTTGCTGTTTTGAGGTGTAGCAAAAAGATTGCAGCATGGGCGGCCCCACTTCTGAAAAATCTCCTCCACTATGGATTGCTTGAGAGACCACTCGTGAGGCATGAGTATAGCTCTGCTCAATCTGTCCGCTATTATGTTGGTTTTCCCAGGGATATGCGTTGCTACCAGAAACCGATGAGAGGAGATCGCCCATTGCCAAAGTCTGAGAGCCTCTCGACACAAGGGATAGGACTTGGTTCCGCCCTGCTTGTTGACACCACGGACATGTTGTCCATATGAACTGCAATAGTTCCTAAGGGAAGAAAGTCGTTGAGGGCTTGCAACGTTAAAAGCACTGCTCTCATCTCTAGGACATTTATGTGCAGGTGGTATTCGAATGGTTGCCACGTGCCATGAACCATCCTGCCCTGATAATGCCCCCCCCCCACCCAATCAGGGAGGCATCCGAAGTGACTGTGGCTACCGGGGCCAGGGGAACAAATGGTCTGCCCTGATGGACTAGAGGAGAGGAAATCCACCAGGATAGATGGTTCTTGCAGGTCTGTGTCACCAGGATCTTGTGACGCATGGGAAGCTGCTGGAAGGACCATTGTGTGAACAACATCCATTGTAGGAGACGCATGTAAAAACGGGCCAGAGGAAGAAGTGTGATGGCAGCCGCCATGAGGCCCAACACTTTCAGGACCAACCTGGCTGGTACCCTTTTGCTGGCAAGGATGATCCGAATGTGGTTTTGGACATCTAGGATTCTCTGACTTGTTAGGTTTGCTGACATCAGAGTAGTGCCTAGATTTGCGCCTATAAAGGTAATAGACTGGCAGGGCGATAAGGAGGACTTTTCGAAGTTGACCGAAATTCCCAACTGACTGCAGAGACGTAGGGTGTAATCTCTGGCTTGGAGAAGTTGATGCCTGGTGGTGGCTGAGAGGAGCCAGTCGTCGAGATACGGAAACACCTGGAATCCTTGACGTCTCAGGTGAGCCGTGACCACTGCCATGCATTTGGTAAACACTCTGGGGGCTGTAGTGAGACCAAAGGGCAGGGCTCTGAACTGAAAATGACTGGTCCCCAGCCGAAAGAGGAGAAACCTTCTGGAGCGTTTGTGGATTTTTATGTGATAGTACGCATCCTGAAGGTCTATGGAGCACATCCAGTTGTCTTTGCCCAGAAAAGGCAACATCGATTGAAGTGTGACCATCTGAAATCTCGTCTTTTTGACAGACTTGTTGAGCCTGCTGAGGTCCAATATTGGTCTCCAGTCTCCCATCTTTTTGGGAACCAAAAAGAACCTTGAGTAGATTCCGGACTCTAAATGGTCTGTTGGAACTGGCTGGATGGCCCTTTTTTCTAGAAGCTTTGAAACCTCTAGTTTTGCAATTTCCCTTAGACCGGGTGGAACGTCTGGAAGGGAACTTGTCTGAGGGAAGGGGCTTTCCTCGAAAGGAATCTTGTAACCCTCGGATATGATCGACTGTACCCATCTGTCTTGAGAGAGGGAAAACCAGGCTTCTGGGTACAGCGACAATCTCCCCCCGACTGCCTCCAAGGGTGGACAGTCGGGCAACACCTCAGGGATGCTGGAAGGGCTTGTCAGAGAGAGGCTCTCTACTGCCCTGGTTCTGCGGACCCCCTCTGCCCCTAGGGTGTCGTCTGTTATTACTCCCTCTGCCTCTGGGGGTAAACTGACCATGTGCGTCCGGCGTGACTCCCTGAGATTTTCAGAACCACATTTTCCCTCCCTTCTGACCTTTGGGATAAGGCCTAGAAGGGGTGGAGAAACGGACTCCTACGGCAGAAAGAGACTTGCCAACTTGCTCACACCTGGTCAAAGTGTCCTTCACCTGAGGGCCAAACAATGTTGACCCATCAAAGGGAGAGTTTGTGAAGGACGCCTTAAAGGGGTCTGCAAAATTACAGAGCCGCATCCAGGACTGACGTCTACGAGCCACTCCTATGCCTGCGGCTCTACTCGTCCCATCGGCTGCATAAGAAACGAGCCGCATGGAGGAGTTGGTTATGGAATTAAGGATTCCCAGCTGAGAGGTAATCTTTTCCTGAGCCCCTGCTGCTGAAGGATCCTGTACTACTTCACCTAATTCTTTAAGGACGTCCCTTTGAAGTCTGGTGAAGTGACATAAATAATTCAGCGAACGCATAGCAAAGGTCGCTGAGGAAAACATCCGCTTACCATACCTGTCCATGGTCCTAGACTCCTTGTTAGGAGGATGAACTGGTACGGAAGGATCTGCAAGTTCCTTCTTGGTGGCGGCCGCCACCACTATGGCATCAACCGGGACACCTTTAGTAAGAAACTGCTTTTCAGCGGGGGCCGTAATAAATTTTGAAGGTCTCCTGGGGACTGGTTCCACCGAATCAGGAGATGCCCACGCCTTTCGAGCTATGACCTCCATGAGAGGGTTGAAAGGCAGAGACACCCAGGAGGTGAAGGGTCGAGATCCAAAAGCCTCCAAGTATACCGATTCATCCTCAGAGGGGTTAATGGAGGGCCAGTTCCCCCTCTGTTTCAGGAGCTCAAGGATGTCTGAAAAGGAGACATCCTCAGAGGGGGATCTTGGGGACCCCTCCGACTCATCCAAATTGGTATCCGATGTTGTAGACTCAGGGGAGTCTAAGTGCTTCCTCTTGCAGGTCCTCTTACGCGGGGGTTCACCTGAAGGATCAGGAGAAACCTCGGAAGAGGAAGTTCTTCCCAATGGGGAGACCTGGGGCGATGGATCTCTGGGTCCAGGAGCAAGAGAGCGGGAAGAGGTATCTACAGGCACCGTAGAGGGAGGAGCTAAAGGAACAGACTGCTGACTGAGCTCAGGGGCTAGCACACTCCTCATCACCTCGAAGGCTCCACTGCCAGGGAGGACCGAGAGATCCCGCTCCAAAGAAACAGGGATCCCTGGCCCCACCGAAAGGGAAGGCTCCGAAGCAGATGTCGGGGCCGAGCTCACCAAGGCCGAAGCTCCGAGAGGGAGAACGGGGTCGGACAAGGGTCCGATGCCACTCACCCCCTCGGAACCGACCAGGGAAGCCAGACACCCGGATCCCTCCAAGGAAGGTCTCAAGGAGGAGATAGGAGTCGAGGACGACTGAGCCGAAAGGTGTGGTATCGACTCCGAAGCAGCAACTGTCACGGTCCCAATAATCTCCGGCTCCGAACTCTGTAGGAGAGTCGAAGGAGGAATTTCAGGAGGGTGTAGAATAGCGGTCGTCTGTTGAGACGGGCTATGGAGCATTTGGGCTAGTGCCTGTGATGTTAATAGCCTACTCACCACTCTCTCTAAGTCATGGTCTGATAGCCTGGAAGACCTCGATGATCGGCTCAAATGGCTCCGCTCCGAAAGCAGGGGGGAGGCTGGAGCCGAGTGTATAGATTCCAAAGAAGGAGATCTAGACCTCTTTTTGGACGGAGCCATCGGAGCCGAAGAAACCTCGGCTCCAGGCGGAGCAGACGACTTGTCGGCTCCGAGTGGAGACAAAGATATCTCGGCTCCAGCCGGAGCCGAGACATGCTTTGACGCTAGGGTGTCGGCTCTAGCCGGAGCCGACACAGGTGCCGAAGCCAGGGTATCGGCGCCACTGAAGCTTCCTTCAAAGAAGGATCGGCTCCGGCGGAGTCGGAACCAAGACCACAGACTTGGACACCGAAGCCTGGGTCTTGGAAGGCTTAGAAGGCTTCCCGGAGCCGACCTTAGCCGGGGAGCTCTCAGGCTTAAGGAGACCCCTGAGGATCAATTTATTTCTACGTTCCTGCAGGACTCTCTGGCTAAAGGAATGACAGATAGCACAGGAGTCCTGCAGGTGTAGGGGTCCCAGGCAATAAATACAAGAAGTGTGACAGTCTGTCAGAGACATCTTCTGACAGCACGAGTCACACTTCTTGAAACCTGAGACCCTAGTATCTTTGGACATGTCTGAGTCCTAAGTACACACACACACACACACACACACACACACACACACACAGAAAGACACTAATAAACAAATTAGAACTGTAAGACACAGCTGTAAGACACAACACCCACACCTAAGTAAAATCCTGACAGGAACTGTAAGGCCTAAGGCCCAAAACACTGGAAACTTAAGAATAAGGGGTTGAGGAGGAAGGGTATGGAGCTAAGTGAATAAGGATTCACTAAAAACACTATAAAGAATAAAATTTAGGGAATTGGGTCTAAATTTCTTCACAAATAGCAATATAAAATCACTTACCAGGAGCTAGTAAAAAAGATGACCTCATTAGCGAAGCGGCAAACGAGATCTGGGTAATTATCGCCTTGCATCATGGGATATGGGGCTGCCTTGAGCTGGTAAAAGTGACTCTCGAGCTTAGCAAGTGCCGAGTCGGAGCCGAGGACCGGCTCCGAACCCATCCAGCAAGAATGAAGGCGAGATTGACAACTTAACATCTCCATGTTAGCAGTTATTAGTGGAAGAGGGGGAACCAGGCAGTTATAGTTTGAGAGAGTGAATATCCACGAGGTTTGCATGATGGATGGGAAAGAAAGATCTTGCTGGGATTTGGATGCCAAGGCTTTTAGAGATGCAGGAGACACAACTACATATGCAGGGCCAAAAACTAGTCTATGAGGAGTCCTTCAGTCTTGAGAAGCCTGCCTTTCTCTATGAATCTCAGCATCAGTGGAAATGCTGGAAATACCAGGAGGCTGCATGTTAACAAGGGAACCCTTCTACTCAGCAGGAGAAATCACTGAAAAGTACTTCCTGCATTTCATAGTTTGGAGATGCAAAAAACTACAACATGATTTGCCCCAGAGTGTTATAGAGGCATTCATCATGCATTGAGACACGGCAATTGAGTCTGTCCACAAAAGAGCTGGACTTTTCTAGTACCCCGGAATGTGGATGGCAATGCAGAAGCAGATGGCTTGAACAGCCCATTGCTAGACACTCATACCCCAACACACTCCACAAGATCTTGCACCCCACCCTACATTTGCTGGTATACCATGTTACAACCACACAGTCATTATGCACAGCTATCATCTTCTGTTGAGAAGCAGTACTTGAACAAATGGAAGCATAAACAGAACGGCTCACAGCTCCAAAATGCCGACATGAATGGGCTCCTGAAACAGCTACACAACTGCCCTCAAGTCACCCCAAAGCAGAAATAGCATGACTCTCATAAATAAGGATTTTAAATCATGAGATGTACTGGCAGATGGCTTTAGATGCAGCAAATCAGCCTGGATTGAGTGACTATTTCCATTGCTCATAGGTAGGTACTAGGTTATCTGCCAGAGGGCTTTTATAAGCCTAGCCAGAGTGCGTTAGCTTTCGCCGCCCCATTGATTAATTAACTGAGCCTCCATCAAAGAGCCAATGAAGTGATCCCAGGAGTGTATTTTCTGTTACCCATCCACTCGTCAAGGTTTCTCTTGAAGAGTGTTCGTGAGGGGCTCTGCCTAATGCAGTTAGAAATTTTGTTCCAAAGCATGGGGAGTCTCTGTGACAGGAATCTATCCCTCTAGCATGGGGAGTCTCTGTGACAGGAATCTATCCCTCTAGCATGTTCTATTTATTGCTGTGGTGAGGTTTAGCTCACTACAGCGAGTGGCTCACAGTTACTTGGATTTCTTTAGAAGGAGCATGTCCATTAGTTCTGAATTGGACATGGCTTTGTAAGTCAGGCAGAGATCCCCTCTGAGTAAGCGATATGCCACTGAGTACAGCCAGAGTTTTTTCAGTCGGGCTGCATAGGACATATGTTTGAGGCCAGTAATCCTCTTGGTGAGGTACTTTTGTGGCCTTTCCAGCTGTTGGAAGTGTCTTGTGAGGTACATCCCAAATGGGGCTACAATGGTTCTGATGAGTGACGAGCAGACGGGCACTATAACCTCTATTTCTACATGCAAACCCTTTAGTAATTAGATGGGCCACATAGAAGGATTTCCTAACTACTTTGGCAATATGATTGTCAAAGGAGAGATTACTATCTACCTGGGTCCCCAGATTTCTTATTACCTCTTCTGTATTAAGGGAGCTGCAACCTATGTGGTAAATCATGGGTATTTTGTTTTTCCCAAACGGGATGACTATGCATTTTTTGGCATTTAGCTTGAGACCATGACTGACACCAGGTGTCCGTCTCAGTAAGGCCCTTTTGGAGAATGTCCGTGTCAGCCGGAGAGTCAATTATGGCTCCTCATTTGCAGTCATCGGCGAACTTGGTTAGCCATCGTCCTCCTGTGTTTGCCTATACTTCTGAGAAGTATATGCCAAACAATAGGGGTCCCAGGACTGAGCCTTGTGGGACACCACTTGTGACTGGTTTAGAGTTGGACCTGGAGCCCGCTATTCTTACCATGAGAGTTCTGTCTGTAAGCCAGTTGGCAACCCATCTTGTGACGTAGGGGTTTATGTTCAAGCTGGTGAGTTTTTCTATAATTCCCAAGTGGGGAATGGTGTCAAAAGCCTTGGCGAGGTCAAGGTAGGCTGTGTGAACCACCTTCCCCTCATCTATGGCCTTGGTGACTGTCTCAAAGAAGTCAACCAGGTTTAGTAGGCATGATCTGCCCTTAATAAAGCTGAACTGGGTCGGGTCAAGTGTTTGGAGGTTCCCACTGTCTTTGTTAATGAGTTCCATGATGATGCGCTCCACAGTCTTGCAGACCAGGCTAGGTTTAGGTGAGGGGTTAGTTCGTTCAAGACGCAACCTGGGACACCATCTGGCCCCACTGACGCTGTGCTTTTGGCTTTTGAAAGGGATGTTTTCACCTGTGCGTCTGTGATTTCCGGGACACTACACTTTTCCAGTATTGTTGTGGGCGTTTTTGGGGATGAGAGGGGGGTGACGTTTGCACTGAATCTATCTGCCAGGATGTGGCAATATCAGTAGGTTCAGTATATTTTGTGCTATTTGGCACTAGCTCAGAGCATATCTGCGAATTGCCACTTAGATTCTTAACATAGCTAAAGAAGGCTTTGTGGTTATCTTTCGAATCCTTGGCTATTTTTCTTTCGAAGTTAGCCTTGGATGATTTTATGAGGGACCTTAGTTTCTTACTGATACTGATCAGGGATGTCTTTCCTTCTTGGGATTTGCTTTTTTTCTCAACTAGTTTCCTCCTCCTATTGTATAGCCTGTTTATGGCAGGGGTCAACCAGACTGGTTTCCTTCTCTTGGGGAGTGAATCTTGGTTTTGCTAGGGATGGCACGATCCATGCATCCTTGTAGGTGCTTCTGCATCTTGGACACTGTTATCCTTTAGTGTGGGGGCTGTGAAACTTGCCACCTCTGTCTTAAGTAAGGTGAAGTTTGCTATAGAAAAGTTTTTAACTGTGGTTTCCTTGGTTGGGGGTGGTGGTCCAATATGTTTTCACCTCTGGTAGGGGAGTTTACCAGTTGATCCAAGGCATCTGAGTTGATAAATTCCAGGAAGCACTGGACCTGGGAGTTTGTACTGGAGTAGTTTTCCCAGTTAACGGTAGGGTAATTGAAATCGCCTAATATCAGGGTGTTCGGTAGGACCTTCATCTTTTCCAGTGTGTTAAAGAATACTGTGCTATCTAGTTTGCCAGCTATTCAGTATATTTTTTTATTTAAAGCCTATGATTTTTGGGCATTTCCTACCATGAAGTTAAAGGTGTCCCAGTTTATTGATGGGTAGTTTGTCACCCAAAATAAGGATATTTTTTCCAAGTATGAGTTCATTTAGAACACTGAGGAATCCTGCATGGTAATAGAGGGACAACGAAAGTGTTCTGTAATGAGTTATTACTAATTAATCCTATGTAGAATGGTCATAGTTCAGTGACTGCTTTTTTTAAGTCTGTAGGGATCTGCCTGGAGGTAATTTGTTCACTGATAAATATGGAGACTCTAATACAATTGCCACTGGGCCTGGAGGCATAAAATGTACAAAATCCTTATGTAGAGGGAATGCTGTCTTTACACTGATACAGCATTGGAGTTGGGTATGGCTAAATGTAGGACATCACTACTAGGCTTCAGTAACTACGCAGACATGATATTTTCCAAATGAAGGAGTGCCTCAATATCTGGCAATTTACTGTTTAGACTTCTGGCATTAAACAATACCACTTTAATGCAATATAATTTTGGGATTGATTATGTTAGTTACGTTGGAATGTCCATCAACTGGACTCTGCCTAAAAAAGGCACTAGGGGAGCGCCAGAGGATTTATCTGGTATGAAAGCCTTGAAATGAGATGTGCAGGCCATCTTTGGCAAAGCAAGCTGAGCTGTTGGGCATTTCATCCCATGCTCACACATGCTGGACCCTGCTGGAGTAACATTGACTGTTTTAACCAGTGAGTGAACCCAGTAATTAACATCTAGTGTCATTAACCAGTCATTGAGTGTCTTAAGACATGATTTGAGGTGAAGGAAAGATTCCACTCAGGACTCGTCTTACCTGCATTTCCAACATGCCTTGAAAGTTCTGGTGTCTCTCTCTGCATACCCTCAGGGTTCTACATCTCATTTACAACTCTGGACTTGAACATCCATGCTTATGTACTAAGTATATATATTTTTCTGTTTGCGTTAGAAAATGTGGCTATCACCTCACTTAATGACCATTTTATATAAGGATAACAAAGGTCATAATGGCCAGTCCAACTTTGCTGCCTATATACTTTCCTTTCCTCACATTTTTCTTTTTTTCACTCATATTTTACATTCATTTTTTTGCTGTACCATTACATTATAACCTGCTATTCTGCATACATTTTCTGTATTTGTTATATCTGGAGTGTTTTTCCCCCTGGCCTCCACTGAAAATGGACTCTGTCCCAGTTGGAATTTCCCAATAAACAAATGTGAAATAAATAAATAAAAAAAAAAAAAAAAAAAAATGGGTTCCCTTCAGATGATCGAACTTTAAAAAGCTAGGCTTCCATAAGGCCGTGACCCTATGATCAAACTTTTAAAAGCTTGAACGGTCTGAAAGGAGATCTCCATACAGCACAGAATGGGAATATTTCCCTTTTCCGTAATGTATTGCAATCTCAGAGTTGGTATATTTAAATAGCAGAGGGGGTGCATGTAGGCTTGCCCCCCCCCCACTAGAAACGTTCATTTATTTTTTGGTTTGTTTTATTTTTTACATGTTTGAATTTTTGAACTTTTGAACAATCATATGGTCTTGGCCATATGAAAGTCGAACATTTGAAAGTTTGATCATGTAAAGTAGACCCATGTACAAATATATATATATATATATATATATATATATATATATATATATATACACATATACACATATGCACACACACACACATATATATATATATATATATATATATACACATATATATATATATATATATATATATATATATATATATATATATATACACACACACACACACATATAAATACATATATATATATATATATATATATACACACACACACACACATATAAATACATATATACATATATATATATATATATATATACATATATATATATATATATATATATATATATATATATATATAGAGAGAGAGAGAGATCATAATGCTGCATAGTTGACCTGCAATACTTGCTGCAAAAAAATTTTTTTTTTGTTACCATTTCAAAAAATTGCTTTATTATCCTTGCATTCACTTTTTAATCTTGTGGTATGTACAGTTTTTTTTTTTTTTTTTTTTAAGTTTATAATGTCTTTTGAATTTTATCAAGCACAAAATTCTGCTTTGTATATTCATAGTGGATTTTGTCTCCCCAAGCCTCAATTGAAAAGGGACAGTAGCTTGTTTAGATGTGTGGACTTTATGGGCTAGCAAATAAATACATTTTGCCACAACCTGCAGTGTTTCCACCATCTTCAGAAGTATTGTTTTTTTTATGCCACTATAACAGAATTTTTTGCTGGTAGCACTTTTATCTGTCTCTGCTTCAAAATTGGTTGATATCTAAGAAACAGTTCTGAGTTTTACATCATGGTGTCTTTTGAAGTCTTCAGCTGATAGGTCTTGTCACCACAACATGGGTCTGTAATACAGCACTGGAGTTTTCAGCAGTACTGACAGAGTTCCTCCTCTGTCATCACAACTCTGAGCTCAGCATGTAAAACAGGCAACACTAGGGTTGCCACCTTCTAAGATGTCGAAAGTGGGACACAGAATGTGTGGCTTACAGGTATGACATCAGTACAAGGTGCGCTCAAAAATGACAGTTATGGGAAGTGGCGGTGTTAAAGTTTACTTTCAGAGTGGTTTGCTGTGTGTGCAGTCATTATTAAGAAATATCCAGCTGTTGTGATTAGTTAGTTTTATAAGTTTCAGTTTCTTTAGAAGTAGTCACTGGATTCAAGACTGCCTCTTGTTTCACAAAAGCAAAACTAGCAAATAGCAAGAATGTCATCTGATCCCAGAATGTGTATTCGGGGGTGGGGAGAGTAATAAGGTACACCACACTTGTAGAAATCGGTTTGAATTATAGATGGTAACAAAGTGGTGTTTTCTTTCTTGAATGTAAATAAAGGTTGAAAACCCAATTATAAATCAAAAGCCATTTCAGAGTATCACAGTCTACAGGAATTTATATGATCACTGTTTTGATGCAACAAATTAAATGTATTAGGTTAGGAGTGCTATTTGAAAGGACAGTTCTTCCTAGTAACTGTTTTGCTACTAAGACATGCAGGCATGCTGCTGTGTTAAGACCTCCCATTTAACCAACGCATTTTGAGTTTCGCCACACCTTAAACAGCTTGCCAACTGTTTCCTTTATTTCTACACTAGACTTTTCCTATCTGTATAACTCTTCAGTTTCTGTCAAGTGACCTTGTGGCAAGTGACTTGTCACTTTTTCATAGAATTTACATAGCAATTCTTAAGTAGCTACAATACAAATGTTTCCAGCTTTAGTAAATCTCGACAGTTAATGCATATTTGAGATTATTCCAATCACTAATGTATAGCTACTGCCTGGACATCAGCATTTCACTGACATTTCAGTGCAAGCACTTTTGTGAAATCCCAAAGCACACAAGTGTACTGAAGTGAGGCAGCTATTTTTTGTTAAAGAAATAGGATCACAAGAGGAAAATGTGCATCATAGATCTCCTCTTGCGAAGTATGTATGTAGAAACAACATACTAAAAGTGTGGAAATGAATGATTGGGCTTTGTAAAAGCGTAACTTCAAACAGTCTGTCTTATGATGTAGTGGAAGGAAAGTGGCTTTATCACTTCAGACCTGTATTTGCTGGTCAGGTAGTGAGGATGAAAGTTTTAAGATGAGGCTATTGTTCACCTCGACAAAGACAATGTTATTTTGATGAGTGTATGGCTTAGGTCTGCAGGATCCAGATCAGTAGTATCAGTAACATCCGAGCACTGTATTGGAACTGTAAGACCAGATTCTGTGAGAACCAGTATGTTAAAAATTCGGGTACACATGCTGCCAATTAACAGAAAATTCAAAAAATCCCTATTAGATTTTTAAAGCATTTTTGCAGTGGGCTTTGTTCTTATTATGGCCCCCTAACCTGGCCGGCTGTGCCCTCCACACCCTTTAGCTCTGAGTTCTTTCTGCCTTAGTGAGATAAGAATATTATCTGATGCTGCAGTTTCAGATTTAGTGTATATTTCTCTTCATTGCATTTAAAATTTTGCTGCTCTGAGGATCATAGTTAATATCCTTGGGCCACCAGCAGGCCCGCCATTGTTTGCTACAGCATTGTTTAAAAATCAAGAAAAAGTGATGCAAAATTATCCTCATAGAAGTAATGGTGAAATGTCTTGACAGAAATGTTACGAGTAGGCACAAACATATTAATCACCTAGGCCATTCAGGACATGGTTGAAACGCTGATATAGTTAGCATTTTATTTTGCATTGATTAATGTGATGGCAGATCTGATAGACATTGCTTTGCAAAAATGTGAGTGCCTCAATACAAGTCTTTCCCAAGAACTGCTGTTCTAGACCTGTGCAGTGGTAGTTGACAGTGTTGGAAAGCTCTGAACTACTTAATGAAGACTTGGTTTCATGTTACTGTAACTGTGTTTGAGAGTGACTACACTGCTGTCAATGTTGGACCTCATCTATTCTCTCTACCTTCTCATCTTAATTTTCACCATAAGCATGCTGTGTTTCTTTGGACAGCATTAGGGCTAGTAGCAAAAGCTTGTTGGATTAAGTCGAATTCGCATGTCAGGACGCATTGTGGAATTCTGCGCTCAAAGTAAGACAAACTGATCATCATTTTGAAGGAATTGAGGACAGCTTTGTATAGCAAGCAAGTCCAGTATGCCTGTGTGAAGCTGATAAAATATCTAACAATGCAGATAATATTTTAATGCTCAGCAGTTGAGGGACATGGCCCAGATACCATGCTTCACACAGAAAGTTAACTTTGCAGCCCAGCTCTTCATCAGTAATTTCTGTTAATGTGCACGATGTGCAAATATTTCACAAATTGAAAGCCACATTTGATATGAAACTAGAGAAAATACAAGATTCCTGATTTGACTTGGTCCATTTTGGATAGCTTTTAGAGTACAAACGTGCTGCATCATTATGCATTATAGTCGCGCTTCAGAAATGGGATGTAGACATCAACTCTAACTCTTACCAGGGGTAGCTGATAAATGGGCTTTCATTGTGGATTCATGCTGAGGCAGCAAAGGTGATGAATTCATCTGGTTTTGCGCTTACCCATTTCATAACAATCATGTTGCATGTATGTGTATTTGCTTGCAGCAGCACCAGTCACTCTTTCTTGATGACACTCATGCTTGCAAACCTGGCCAGCAATGGAGCAGTATGAGCTCCTTAGGAATATATATATATATATATATATATATATATATATATATACACACACACACACACACACACACACACACACACACACGTATATAAATTGCCATATTACGTACTATGCCAGGAAGTTGCAGTCCTGAGAACTTGTCTTGCTGTCTAGCTCTGGTTGAATGCTCCACAACCAGTAAGTGTAGCACCAGTGGCAGGTTGGTTAACTCATTTAATCCTGAACAGCAGGATACTAATTAACGTGTATTTCCTGTGATCATACATACCAGGAAAACTAACAGCTTCCTGGGAGCTTTTCTCCAAAATCCTATACTGAAAACACACCATTAGATTTATAATATCTGAAGCATTGTGTGAATTACAAACATTTAAAATAAAATGTCCCTTTGGTAGAAATGAGCAAATATACTGATGTTAAAATTGGCATCTATAGACAGACATTTGCTGATATTTTGCAGAATTATGAAAGAAACAGTATTATGTTTGCCAAAAAAAAGTGTTATGGTCAAACACAAGGGTTGCATCTCTAAGTGTGCAAGATATCCACGAGGGAATTCTTCACCTGTTTAAGTGCTTCCAATGCTGTATGACAAGAGCATAGCATACTGCTGTTTTACAGTATTGCAGAATTTATGCAAGTTACGCATATAATAATTTCACAATGCTTTAAAACAGTATTATGCTACAAACCCATTTCTGTTAGATGGCAAGTATCAATGACAGCATTGTCTGCTATTTGTTCACCTGTAGGTCACACAGCTTTTATGAAATTAATGCAGTTGTGAAAATATAAGTAACCGGCATAACTGCTTTACCAAACAAGCATTTATATATCAGAATGTCTTCACATTACCCACCATGTCTTAATGTTACTTTTTCTATCACTCAGAAGCATAGCAACACCCTACTCTTTCAAAAGAAGAGTAAACCAACCAAAAAAAAAAAAAAAAAAAAAAAGGCACTTCACTGTACTTAGCTGATCGGCCTAAGTTAGACCCTCCTCACTGAGTAGCTTAACAAGAAAATGGACGCTCTTTTCGTACTGGCATACCAACCAGGTGGCCAGATACACAACATGCTCCCACTTCCTCCTGCCCTAGCCATTTAGGTCCTGTTTCTATGCTCTGCCCCTTCTTTCCCAGATTTTATTAAAAAAAAATATATAATTTCTTCTTTTAAACTGCATCAAAATGCATGCTACAGTTTATACCCTGCCTGCACAGAATGCTGCAGTGCTCATGTTTTAGTTTCAAAATTTCCCTCTCTTTTTAATTCTCTACCAAACTGCTTGCTACAGTTTAGACTATACATGGAATGGTACAGCACTCAAGCTTGACTGCAATGCAATACTGGGTTTTAAAAGCCAGTATTGCTTTACAGAGAGATCCGGATCAACTGATCCCGCTCCCCCAATGCTTTCAATTTCTGGCAGTTGCCCCTCTCGCCCCGCCCTAGCTGCACTACTAACACTCGCTGCTTGAATACACCACCTCCAACACGATCATGTCCGACTCTGTTTTTGTAATTATGTAAACATGGAAATATCCTACTTTTTTTTACTTTTTGTAAACACCAGCTCTGTATATCACATGCTGAACATGTCACAGTCATATCAAATCATGTCAGCTTGTAGATGCCATCTTTCTTGCCTTAGTTTTATGTCTGTGCCTTTACCAGGACTTCAGTCATTAGGATTTGAAAGCAGTGACAAATGTACTTGTTGCAGGAGTACAGGGAAGTCTCCTGTAAGGATGAGTGTACTCTTACAGGATAAACAGGAACTCTTAATTTCTTGACGACTCTACTCTTACAGGAAGCAATGAGTTAAGACAATAATGTTAAAAGGATATATGTACAGTCCCCTTTCTAGTTCAACCCATCCACATTTACCTTGCTGAAATTCTAATCTTATTAGAAACAAGCACAAGGAAGCAAATCTTAAATCTTAATACTTCACAAAAGTGTCATCCAGTAGCATCCTGCTCAACCAGAATTGATTGCAGTGCTATCCAGGTTCTTTTTTTATATATATTTGCTAAAGAAAACAAAGAACTTCAGGCAAATGCTGGAGTTCGCCAGATTTTGTGTGGTCATTGTGCAGTCTGTTTCTGTAGTCATCAGAAGGACCACCTTGGAATGCTCTTTGGGTCTTCAGGATGCCTACCTCTAAATAGAAATCAGGGTATCCTGGAAGTACTTGTGTTTCTAGAGAAGTTATTTGTTCATGCACTACTTTCCAGTCTCAGCTTGTCCCGAGTGTTTAGCGGATGGTTGTCCATAGTAGCAATTTACCAGGGATTGTGGGAAACCATGATGTTCTCTTTCCAAGATAAATTGCTCTCATCTGTTCCAGCCATAAAAAAAAAAAGAAAAAAAAGTTTGTCGCCACAGAAGTATCTTCTTTTGACTACTTTATTCATTAGAGTTGACTTTGAATCTTACAAAGTCCCAAATGGAACCTCTTCTGATTCCTGTTTCATAGGCTGCAGCATTCAGTGTTGGGCTGGACTTCTTCATGGCATGTTACTAGTGCTGTAAACCATAATATCTCAAATCCTTGCATTCCATTGGTTTCAGAGTTCTTCTGAAGTCCTTGGGTTCTCATAGTGAGTGGTGCCTTATGTAAGAGCTTAATTGGGGGTCTCCTTGTGAATAGTATAAGCGCAGTGCTTCTAGAACCTTGATTTTTTTCTCCCGCCACATCAGAATTTCTAAAGTTTGCATGTCTCATCTCCTTTGGCAGCTGAACCTAGCCTGCTTAGTTACTGGAACCCTTTCTAACTGCAGACTCTGGTATCATAGGATGTTACTAGGGTAGTGACCCAAGGGTCTTTACAAACCTAGCCGTAAAATTTCAATATAGTACTAGAAGAGAGAGACAGTCTATGCCCAAGATTTTTCTAGCCAAGTATCCACAAAAAAACAAAAAGTAACTGAAACTGGAATATAAATCCAAGAAAAAAAACAAACACATTCTTACAAATGTGGCCATCTCTTGCACTATTCCTCTGATATTTCCTTTCCCAGTTAAGACTGACCATAAACCTGTGACCTTTTTGTTTAAACTCCCAAAAACTCCTTCAGCAAACCCCTCAAAATTTAAGGACTATAAACATGCCAACCTCAACCTATTATCAGGGTTGAAAAAAAGTAATTTCCACAAGCCTCAGTGGCACAGCTATCAAAGACTTTTGCATAGAGAACACAGGCCAGAGGGCAAAGAATGGATCCAACAGCACAAGAGCAGAGACCAGGGCCAGTGAAAAAACAGAAATGGGTGCAAAATGGATAGATCTGATCCCTTAGGAGCAGAGAGTGTTAGGGCTGCAAACAAACATTCCCAGAATCAACATGCTCCTTTCATCAAACTTTTTGAATACCTCTGCAGGAGAGGTACAAAAAAAACTAAATCTTGATCCAAATGAAAATTTAAATATTTTTATCATCATCTGAGAAGATCTAAGAAAGCAGCCAAGCAAACCACTTAAAACCACTACCAGTGGCCATAGCCCTGGAAGAAATCTGAAGTCATACACACACTGTCAACAATGAGTAGAGACTTGTACAGTAGAAGTAACTAAATTATTTAAAGCATATTTTTTCCTCACAAGAGGAAACTGTAGACAATACATTCCTCATACTGTCACAATTTGTCAGAATAAACTTTAACATACGAGCCTGACAATTCAAAATTCTGAAAAATCAAAAAAGGAGAAGCGTACACTTCTTCCCCATTCTCATCAACAATCTTTCCCATCCTTATCAGTAAGAGCATCAGTGGAATAAGTAAATGTTCAGCAGCAGTAGGATTAACCAACCTATAGCTGGTGGGTCAGGTTTGGGAAGTGTGTATAGAAACTTAAAGACTGGGGAATTTTACACATCCTATCTGCCTTTTTAGGGGTAGATGACTATCAGGAGAATTACAGGCAGTAAAACACACCCACCAAAGCTGACAGAACTGGAAGAATGGGTAAAGATTCTGCAAATTCATTATTTAACAGTTCATAGTATTTTCTGAGGAACTGAGTAGCCTTAGTGCTCTACTGAAAACACTGGCACATTTTGAGAGGTCTTGGAAAAAGAAACCCACAGGGAAAAAGAAAAAAAAATTCAGAAATTGAAGTCTCCTCAGAGTTTGAAGCAGAAATCTGAGGAGAAAACCCTGCATCTCTCCCTTCATATTCCTGTCCAGACTCAAAATCTTGAATGTTTTCAGGAATAGAGGTATCCTTTCTTTTACCAGAAACCATTTTATAAGAAGGATAAACAGCATAAAATGAACTCCAAGCCAGATCCAATAAACTACTCCTGTCTAAGAAAATTTGAAGAGGAGTACATAAAAGTTTAGTTTTCTGTTTTTTTCTGACAGGAAAAATGGGGCCAAGAGAGTCGTTAATGGCAACAGCAGCACCTTCTCCATGGATGGGCACAACATTCTGCCAAAACAGGAAAGCCCTCAGTGTTTCTCTCCCAGGGTCAATAAGAATGGCTCTCACTTTCTCAACAAGGGAACCTCAACAACCACAGATTACATGGCTGCAGGTGCTACACCAAAAAAATCCAAGGTAAAAGACAAGTGGCTTTAGGTACAACTAATGGCCACAACAATCACCCATCTGCAGCTGAGGCAAATTAATTGCTAGCCTGCTGTGGTGGCAAAGGCTATTTGCTTTACTTTTTTGTGGTTGTAAGAAGGACTGACAGTTTCTTCCATGGTCAAGTCGAAAATGGTGCCACTTTCCCCATGAAAAAAACAGCAAATGCCAGTAAAACTTAAGTCTTTAAAAGTCACCTTTTCACATAATCACAATAAAAAGGTGTTTAAAAACACTTTGCCAGCCCCAAAAATGTAAAATAAGCATGATTTCTCCACCGAAAAAAAGTTTTCAATTACTTTAAACAACTTTTGAACTGACAGTATATAAAAAAGTGCTCTTACATAAAAGTACAATATAGTTTTGTGACAGTCCATTAAAACACAAACTCCTAGTTTAAAATAACTTCCCTGAACAGCGAAATATTATTTAAACATTTTTTAATGGTAGGTTTATTCTCCAAAGGGAACGTATCTGCTCAGCAACGGAACAGCACAAGCTGTCTGTTGATCCCTGAAAGCCTCAGAGGAGCATATTCTTTGGTGGTAGGAAAGTTCTGACATGCTTGGCACCCAAACCTGCGTCTTTGTGCCTTTGTCTCAATTCCTCTCCCAAATTATACTTGACTTTGCCCAGAATCCTTAAGTAAAGAAGTTGAAAATTATTTTGATCTGATCCTTGTAAAATATGCTTATTTGCAATGGTGATGGACAGGTTGACAGATGAAATCAGACAGGAGTCCTCACGGACTATGATGTTTGCAGATGACATTGTGATCTGTAGTGACAGTAGGGAAAAGGTGGAGGAGACCCTGGAGAGGTGGAGATGTGCTCTAGAGAGAAGAGGAATGAAGGTCAGCAGGACTAAGACATAATAAATATGTGTGAATGAGAGGGAGGATAGAGGAATGGTGAGGGTGTAGAGGTGGATGAGTTTAAGTACTTTGGATCAACAGTTCAGAGTAATGGTGAGTGTGGAAGAGGGGTGAAAAAGAGAGTACAGGCAGGATGGAGTGGGTGGAGAAGAGTGTCAGGAGCGATTTGTGACAGACGAGTACCAGTAAGAGTGAAAGGGAAGGTCTACAAGAGGGTAGTGAGACCAGCTATGTTATATGGGTTGGAGACAGTGGCATTGACAAAAAGGCAGGAGTCAGAGCTTGACGTGGCAGAGGTAAAGATGTTAAGATTTGCATTGGGTGTGACAAGGATGGACAGGATTAGGAATAGGTATATTAGAGGGTCAGCCCAGGTTGGAAGGTTTGGAGACAAAGCCAGAGAGGCAAGATTATGTTGGTTTGGACATGTGCTGAGGAGGGATGCAGAGTACATTGGGAAAAAGATGCTAAGGATGAAGCTGCCAGGTAACAGGAAAAGAGGGAGGCCTAAGATAAGGTTTATGGATGTGGTGAGAGAGGACATGCAGGTGGTTGGTGTGACACAGCAAGATGCAGAGGACAGGAAGTAATGGAAACAATTGGACTACTGTGGCAACCCCTAACGGGAGTAGCCGAAAGAAGAAGAAAAAGATCCTTGTAAAATATGCTGCTTTCTGGAAATTATTTGTAGACAGCAGTCACTAAAATATAAGCATGTGAGCTTAAGACTTTCCTGGGTATCAAAAAAATCCTAGCACTCATGTTAAGGGCTGTGGCAAAAAAGGTCCTGTTTCCACGATGTGATACTAGCATATTCAGGCACACAGTCACAAGATAAAAAGAAGTACCACCATATTTCTGAATCACTGTTAACTACCACAAGTGCAAATTGGTACTCTCTCATTCCAGTTAGCGACTGCAACTAATACGTTGTGTTAGTGCAAGGTACTGCCCTATTCACTCTCCCGCACAATATACAAGGATTCAAAAAAACACACACACATGTTCCTGTGTTTTCAGAACATTCCCTCACGTCTCCATTTTCCTGCCCTGGTAAGTCATGGATGATTACAGTCATGAATGCCAGACAGTTTTACATTACATAATTTTCAGTAAATGCATGGTACAGTAAAAGCTGTTATTCTAGCGACATTTTAAGATTGTAGGTGTAATAAGTTACAGTCTGCTCACAGTTGTGTGGCTTCATCCCTCTATTAATTCTCAAATTCTGGCTTGTGTTACACTGGTTGAGAGATCTGCTTTATGTTCCTGCCCCTCTCCCTTGTAACTCAACTGTTGTAGGCACTGAATAATGCCAATGATCCTTGTTTTGTATGTACAAAAAAAATAAATAAATAAACAAATAAAAAACTTGCTGCACTAACTTATCAATTAGAGCAATAGACTAATGCTGATGCATCCCTATGGCAAGGATGCAGAGTTCGAAGCCTTCCTGCACTTTAGTTTTTAATTTTATTTCACATCTCTAGTGTACAGTGGTAGCACAGAGAAGTAATATCCTCCGTGAGAGAAAAAGAGGGTATAGCACCAGATTCCTTTTTAGAGATTTTAACTCAACTGTTTTTTTTTAAATTACATACTTTTACGGCACATTATATACAGTATCCTTGGTGTTTAGTGTTCCCCCAATGCATATGTTTGAGTGCTACTAAGGCACAAGATGAAAGCTTACTGCCTGGTGGCTAGTAATCCTCCAACCCAATACTGCCTGCAGGTTTTGCTCATTAGCCAAGGGGTTTGTGAAATTATGACAGCCACCTCAACCCACCCACCAGCCACATTCACAACTTCATTACATACATACTCACCTAAACTTCCCTCCTCACTAACCTTTCTACTGCCACCTCCCAGTAATGAGAGACACACCCACACACTGTCAACACATCCAAATACCACCTGATCACTAAACTCCCCAGCACTTAGTGAACCGTGATGAAAAAAAAATACTATGTACTCACCATAACATTCCTTCTGTGTTCATTCTTCAACTAACGGGATCTGATCCAATGCTCGGATCAGACTCTGAAATTATACTAGCGCATGGCCGCCAACAAAGTTGAGCTCCTTCCCTACCCATAACACACCACCCCAACATCTCTCAGACCTTATCTGCAGCTTGACAGGAAGACTATAATGATATGCCGTAAATGGAGTTCAACACAAAGGATCTAGGTGTCCTTGAAGAGTTTCATTCTTCCAGAAGTCAGTCATGAAAAATAATATGGGGGGATGGTGGGAGGGGAGTTGAAGAATTAAAACGGACAACACAGATGGAACGTTATGGTGAGTATATAACTTTTTTATCTGGTGTTGTCAATTTTTATTAATTCCTCAACTAACGGGACAGAGTACCCAGCTGCCTAAAATCCTAGGTAGACTCTAAGGAAGGATATTCCTGAGTACAGTTGAGCCAAAGGCTGCTCTTCCCCTCGAGACCAGTTCCAATTTGTAATGAGTGATAAAAGTATGAGGATTTGACCAAGTTGCCGCTGCATATATATCATCCATAAAATATCTAGACTTGAAAACAGCAGAAACTGCCATACATGCAGTTGAGTGAACCTTTAAGGGCTTTAGTAAGGAAAGTTTCAATTTATTACAGATAAAATTAAATGCAAATCTGTCAACCATCTATACGGAGTTACCTTTGTAACTAAAATCGCCCAATTTACCATGTGCAAAGGAAACAAATTGTTGAGCTGCCTTTCCCCTTTTATTTGGGAATTTTGGAAAGAATACCAGCAAATTAATGGATTGGTTGTTGTTGGATTCTGACACCACCTTAGGAAGGAAGGAAGCATTGGTACATAAAGTAACCATATCCTTATGAAACTTTAAATATGGAGGATAAAAGATAAAGCCTGAATTACTGAAATTCTTCTAGCCGATGTAACTGCAACTAACAAGATAGTTTTCCAGGTCAAAAATTTAAGATCACATTTAGCTGCAGGTTCAGAGGGTGAATGAATTAAAGCTTGCAGTACCAAATTTAAATCCCATGCTTGGATCTGGTCTTTATAAGGGGGTCTTGGCAAACCACAAGCTGTCAAAAAGGCCTTGCACAATTTAGAGGAAGACCGTGAAGAATTTTGGAATCCCGCAAGTAAGTTAGAGATTGCTACAAGTTGAACTTTAATAGTTAATGAACTAGCATCTTCATTAAATACACTCGCTAAAAGTTCTAGAACAGACTGAACTGGAGCCGAGAAAGGGTATGATTTTGCTCTGCCCAATAAATACACATTTTTCCATTTACTTCTGTAGAGAGTTTCCTACTAGAAGGTTTATGGGAAGATAAAAGTATGTAATGAACAAGGGAAGAGAGCACTGGATGCCTGGCTATTAAAGGAACTGGAAAAACCACACTGTTAGAGATTTCAGATATCTGGGTGAACCATGCCTGTCAGGTGAGACAGAAGGTCTGGAATTGGATACAGAATCCAATGGTTATATAGTAGATTAGGCCACAGGAAGGGGAACCAAATATGTCAAGGCCAGTTCTGTGCAATGAGAATGACACTGCTCTTCAACCGAGCTGCTTTCTCAATGAATTTGGGAATTAGGGGAGTTGGAAGATGACCATTCAGAAGACCAGGAGGCCAATCATGGAATAGAGTGCGTCTCTTGGTGATTACCCAGGCAGGGGAATCAGGGCAAAGAAGCTGCTGCATTTGTTGTTTAGGCGAGATGAAAAAGATGGCAGCAAGGCTGACCCCACTGACTGAAAATCATTCCATCACTTTGTTGTTGAGAGACCACTCATAAGGCAGAAAAATGGACCTGACCTGCCCAGGTTTGGTCTGTTATGTTGGACTTCCCTAGAATATGCACTGCTATTAGAAAGCAGTTGAAAGATATCGCACATTGCCACACACCGGGGGCTTTTTGACACGGGATAAGATCTGGTTCCCCCTTGTTTGCTGATGTCAATGCCAGAAGCGCTGCCCCAGGAATTCCCCCCACCCAATCTGGGAAGCGTCCATGGTCACTACGGCCTTGGGCTGAGGGAGGATGAAAGGATGACCTTGTAATACCTGTTGTGACTGCATCCACCAGGAAAGGTATCATTTGCATACCCAAGTTATTCTCATTTTCACGAACATAGGCTGAGAAAGCACTGACCACAATGTATAATTCTCATGTGGAATCTTGCTAAAGGGACTAAAATTACTGCTGATTGATCCCAGGGCTTACATAATCAACCGGGCTGAAATTCTGGTACTGCAAATTATTTTCCTGACCTGCATCCATATCATTTGCACTCTTGATAGTGGAAGAGAAGCTACCACAGATACTGTGTTGAACTCTGCTCCTATGAATTCTAATGTCTGGGTTGGCTGTAAATGAGACTTATCACACCCCCCACCTCTGGGGAACTACTTCCCCATGTGCCCTGGAAAGAACCCTGAGATTTATTTAGATGGGGGGGGGACTCCTCCTCTCCCACTGTACACTCAAGAGCTGAAGGGAATCACGTCTAGATGCAAAAGTGGCAAACAAGATCTGATAGATGTTAAGGGTGGTGCATTATGGGTAGGGAAGGAGTTTCTTGGAGGTCACAAGCTAGTATAACAGTGGAGTTGATTCCAAGGATCAGTTCTGATCCCATTAGTTGAAGAATAAATGAAAATTAATATCAGATCATGGTCTTTTGGCTGTGTTTATCACCACAAGCAGCTAAGAGGGGTTGTGCTACTTCACACATTCGAGCGATTCCCTGAGTCACTTAACTCTATAAATGACTCCAGGAAGTTCCAAGGAGACCATAGTTAATTTCCATATGCCTTTCCCCTGGAATGCCTAATTAGCATCTAGCACGGCTACGGAGATTGCCTATTTCCCAATAAATCACTGACTGTTAAAATCAGAGACTTGCAGTCAGATCAATAATGCCAGTTATTAGAGTTTCATAGTTTTTGTTGTTTAAATGTTCAGAAAATCCATTTTAATGCAAAACCTGTTCAGTTGACTTAAGTAAATTAGAGCAGCCTGCCTCTTATCCATCTCCAATTTTTCTACGTATTTATGCTCTGTCCCTCGTTAACTTTTTCCTTTTTGATAATCATATAGGATACAGTTTCATACTTTTTACTGTTCAGAAAATACATGTCCATGTAAAGTTCATTGTTCTGTTTATGCTTCAATTGAGCTGGAATTTTCTAGCACTTATGTTAACGAACTGCTTTCTGTACTCAAATGTACAGGGCTTGAATCCATCCACCTCTATTTGCCTATGGCACAACTTTGAGCAAGTCACTTAACTAGACAGTGCTCCCAGGTCACCAGTGAAAAAGGGACACTTAGTCCATTGAGTCAACCTGGTTAATAAATGACTAAATATTTAAATTTTCCTTTTTTGTCCCACCAAAACTTTTAGCCATGCCCAGAAATCTTTAGCAAAGAAACTAAGAGGTATTTTGATATATTCCTTGTACAATTTGGAGCTTTCTGGAAAAGTGAGGACTATGGGTATGAAATAATAAAAGACATAAGTTTCAAAATTGTATCCTTCAGAAAATCCTTGCTAATGCAAATCTTGTTATTCTTGCAGCTTTTTAACAGAAACATTTATAGTCTATTCCTGATTTTGTCTCAGTTTCTGATCCCTGAGCTAAGTTGAGAAGGCAGACGGAAGCTGCACATTACTGACAGCAGCAAGGTAAAATACATTTCTGGGTGAAAATTTATGAATTTATTCATTCACTTGATCTCAAACAATACGCAAGATGTACATAAGACCAATATTTTAAATCTGCTCCTGATTTTAGGTGTTTGTAGTGAATTCTTGAAATAAGACGGTGGGAGGGCATGGGAGGTGCAATGGGTTGCCCCTGTACAATCTCACAGAAGTAAGTTGAAATACAGCTCTATGTCATTATGTATTTGTTCACTCATTCGATCACAAGCAAACATCTGATGTTTACGTGTGTGTGTGTATGTCTGTATGTTTAAATATTTGGTTCCTACATTCTAGAGTAGTTAGGGTGAAAAGCAAAGAACTGATTGTAGTAAGCAGGATAACCATCATATCAGCCATGTTCTTTGGCCAAGATCATTGGTTTCTTTGTTTTGTTGGTTCCCCAAGACACAAGCATCTTACAAGACGGTCTAAACACAAACAAATGACTGGAGCCAAAGTCACGGATTAAAACTAATTGCCAAGAAATGCATTATAGTGCCTTTTGGGAAACCTGCCACCCAGATTAACTACTCCGGCAATAAGACACCTCTAAGAGTTGGCCATCTGGTCAAGGATCTGGGAACATAAGTAGACAGTAATCTGGTCTTTGACCAACATGTGGCCAAGGTAGTAAGAAAATCAGTGTATGTCACCAAACTTAAAAGTAAGGGTACTGCATCCAGGTCCAAGGAAGTCACAGTATCACTTTATTCAGCCCTTATCAGACCCATCAGTGAGTATAATGCCCCCTTCTGAATGTACATGACCAGACATGTGCAACAGATACAACACTCACAAAGGTTCCTTACCAGGAGAATCTAGGGTACAAGACACATTTGTCCTATATAGATTGCCTTAAAGCCCTCTCTCTATACTGTGTTCTACAAGTTACTAAGAGGCAATCTATGCCTGGCATACAAGGCATCATCCGATCCATCTCTGATGAATGTTTCACACATCTGAAAAATGAACATCAGGATCAATAGATCTAAGGATTTAAATTTTGCTTGCGACATAAATAAAACATGCTGTCAAGGGAGATGCATGTCTCAGAGGATCCCCATGCTCTAAGACGGTCTCCCCATCCATGTGAAGAAGAGTCCACTATACTCTACTTGTGTACAAATCTCAGCAGGTCATCTTGTTTGTCTTTCGGATTTTTCCCGGTAAGGGGTCGCCACTGCAGAACTCTGGTCCGCTAATGATCGGCAGTAGATTTTTATGAAACGCCGAGGTGCAAGCTCGACGCCCAACCTTCAACAAAGGCACGCCCATTTACGCACGCATGTCTTTTGAATGCTACCCAACCGCGGGGAGGACATGCAGACTCCGCACAGAAGGCACCCCAGCCGAGAATCCAACCGGGGAACCTCTTGCTGTGAGGCGGCAAAACTAACCGCTGCACCACCGTGGCCGCCCTACACTATAGCATACTAATATTTCATCCAAATTGTAATCCTCGAGCCTGACAAATTTATTTTTTCTCTGTGCTACACATATTCCAAGTTATGTAAATATGTTATTATACTGACACTTACTGTTTTACCCCCAAAAGGAAATATATTTTCCTTTTTTAGATACAGATATTTAACAATGGATTGTTGGTGAATTGTTACCATGCAATGGTCTTTAGATGTCCTACATGTGCCACGGTAGCTAAGCTACTATGCCCTCACTGTGACAAGAAAAAAAGAAAACAGAAAACTTGGAGCCACCCCCAGTCTGAGGTAATTTGCATAACCTACCAGACTTTCTGGAAGCAGGAGGTTGAATCTCAGGCATACTGCAAGCTTTAAAAAAATGTCCTATAAAACTGACTAAGCAGGAGAGACAGCTGTAGACTGAAGAAAACCCAGCTGCATCAAATCAAAACGATTTGGCTGGGAGATACAGAGTTCATTCTGTTCCCACTGAAAAAAAAAATTAATTTTAACTATATAGTTTCAGAAAAATGCAACTCTTTTGGACGGAGCTCCGAAGAAACACTTTTTTTCAGAATTAGACTTTTCAGCTTGAGTGGAATTTATTGAACTCCCTCCAGTCCCTGCTAGTCTGACTGTAAATCAGTATCAGAAAATGAGGAAATTTTGTTTTTTCAATTTGAAGCCAGTGAAGAAACAGGATTTAAAACATTAAAGATTGAAAACAATTCCTTAGCAAAACCCAGCAGGTCTTCCCTATCTGTCACGTGATAAACAGAAGTCACATTTTTAACTTTTTGCTTCTTTTTCTGAGTGACCCTCTGGAAAAAAAAATGTCACACAACAGGGGCCATAACCCAGGAATCAGGCACTTTACCCCAGCTATATGGTAAGACTTCATCTGCGCCTTCTCCAAAGACTGACAAGACTGGTTCTCACTTGTCTGGAGAGGACAACCCAACAGATGCACAGGACAGGCCTAAATTTCAGTCCTTAGTAGCTTGCACCTGAGGGGGCAACGTGAAAATGAGTGATCCAAGGAACAATGTACGGCCACAACAGTCACATCAGTGGCTGAGGAAATGAGGAACCATCCTGTCTTCCTCCTCCAGAAGGAAGAACCATAGAAACAGACAATTGCTCCACAGTTGACAGAGAAAGGAAGGAGTATGAAGGGCAGGCAGTGGATCTTTGGTATGTTGGCATAAAATATAAATTTTTGAGGTAACATTTTCAGTCACAGTCCCCAAAAGCACTATATCCTGCCCCCACAAAAGGAATTCTGAACAAACCTGTACAAAAGTGATTTTTATACAGTTTTCCCCAACAAATTCAAGGAAAATTCCCTTCACAAGGCATGACTGTCCATAAACATATTATCCAATAACCTAATCTATAAAGATCAAAAGTAAAATATTTTTCTCTGTAGAAAAAAAAATTAATGTAGTGCAATGGCTTCCCCAGATGGGTATTTATGTGTCCAGCCATGAAGGAGCTCTACCCAGTGATCAGTTCCACAAATTCCACACCGCCACACCTTGGCAACAAGAAAACTCTGAAGCTTTTGCATCCATTAACCATTGCTGTTATGTGGCTCCCCTTGAGATCCACAGCAGTTATGGTGCATGAAAGGTACCCTGAGGTTTTGAAAGCAGTCAGGAGAGTCATATTCTTGACAGGATACAACCCATAACACTTAGGCTAGTGCAACACTGATCAAACGTTGAACATCTGGGGAAAGTCATAATGGGCATGACCATTAACTGAAGTACAAGTGTCATAGTAGTGACAAAGTACATCTTCTATTAGCACTGGTAAGGAGATTTTTTTCCACTATATAACACGCAACTTCAGCTTTAAGAGTCCATCTACACTTTAGAAACATAACAGAAATGCAAATTATAAATGAAGAAAACATTGTGAAAACAGAAGAAAACAGATAAGCCATCAAAGACGACAACAACAAAGTGTTAACAATAGAAAATATCAAAGAATACAGAATACTAAAGCCCAAGACATAATAAAGTAAAATAAATAAATAAAAAAATTTAAAAAAAGGTAAAATTGTATAAGCAGACAGCATTGGTCAAAAGCCAATTCAAATAAATAGGTCTTCCATTCTCTCTTAAAATCAGCCAAAGCAAAGAAATCTCACAGCCAGCCAAAAAGCACATTTCACATCACTGATCGCAGTATGCTGGTCCCCATGGAAATACCAGCCAAGTTGTGCTTAACAGCTACTGTTTGGCACTGCCTCCTTTTGTTAGGTGTTATTACAGTAGGCATGGTGTATGTAGTAGCTTTAACCACAGTTTCTCCATCAGGGGAGCGTGCATTTGATGTTAATAGTTTTTAGATGTAGATATTTTATTCAAAGTAAGATAGTAACACCCATTTCTTAACCATTGAGGGCTATTAGGTACACAATCGGTTTTCAGGGGGTGACCCCAAAGCAATGTCTGGTTAAGTAACCTGCTCAAGGTAACAAAGCAGACAAACTGGGACCATGCTAATGTCATTTTGATGTTGTGGATAAAAGACCGCTGCATCATAGGTTCATAGCTATTTACTAGGCAAACGAACACAAGGGCCTTTTTAATCCTAGCCATGCATCACAAATAAATTCAAAGTCCACTTCCAATAATCTTTCCTACAAAAGGCCATGGTCAATGATGAAAATTAAGACACAAAAAGAAAAACTGAGGAAAAGGCCCCCTTGATAAGAGTAAGCAGGGGACTGGGAGATGAACCATTTACAAGCTGCCTGTGTCCATTAGAGACACAAGTGCCCAGCCAGGAATTAATTTTCTGTTTCTCATCCAACTGTCCAAGTTACACGTGAATTGGGTTAGGGGGAACTCTGCTACACATGGATGGGATGCCTGTTCCAGAGATGGGGCAATCTCTGGGATACATACCAGGCTCTCCAGCAGGTCCTATTTATATCACAGCCAAGGTTTAAGTCTTTAGAATGAGTAATTCTGGTGCTGTGTGTTTTGCTGATTTACAGGAGGTCCATCAGAGTGGGGTCTGACAATGCCATGTATGACAGGCATAGATCTCCTCCCCCTCAACAACCTGTAGGAGACAGAATACAGTGATCATCCTCTCGTGTAACAGCACTATGTTACTTAGGATTTCAGTATGGTAGGTAGTTGTCTCTTGACCTGTACTTCTGAAGTTTAGATGGTCACCTTGATGAACACCTGTGTTGAGCCTTGCCCTTTTTATTTGTAACACAACTGTTCAGGCTTCAGCAGATTTAATCAATATACTGAAAATATACGTGCATATCCAAGTATCCCAGCTCTTGAACAGTTTGCAAGAGAAGACATCATGATTACTGGATCTCAGTTAAAAAAAAAAAAAAAAAAAAAAAAAGCAGGTTTGCCTGGCAGTACTGTAACAGAGTTTTGTAGCATCAGTGATTGTGTAAGTCCACCGAGGTGGGTGGAGGAGATGAGGAAAGTACTACTCAATACATTTTTTGTTGCTACTATTTTGCTGTAAACTGTGACTAGAGAAGGACAGAAATTCAAAGTCCACTTCCAATAATCTTTCCTACATAAAAAAAGGACCACGGTCAATGATGAAAATTAGGACACAGAAAAACTGAGGAAAAGGCAAGAAATAAAATTATGACATACAATGTTTACAGATATAAATTAGTCAGCAACATTAAAGCTAATTTCCATTTGACATGACTTAAAATACACAACTATCTTACAGCAGTAGCTGCTGTGCCTTTAATAAAAGGAAACTAAAGCGTTTTACGCTAACTCATGAGTTCAGAAACTTGAATGGTGGATCTTGGCCAAGACACCACTGAAAAGAATAAAGCCAACAGCTTCACGTGGTACAGTTTCTTTCTGCATATCTGTTCCACTGCCAACACCACCACTTCTATTTCTAGAAATACAAAAGCAGCTCTGCTTAGTCCTTCCTGAATAATCTGTAAAACTATCATCAACTACCAATATTACACAGTAATAACTGTTAAAATTCCTGACATTTTAAGCATATTCTCTACTTTATATATATGTTTACCAGCTGATACCAGTCTTCACTTTTCTTTTTCTTTGTTATTACAGTGTACACTAGTGTGACAAAAGAACATTTGCGATCAGAAACGGACTTAAAACAGCCTCTCAGATTCAGAAAGAAAGTCAATATCTGGCTAAGGCAAACTTCAGAGCCAGTCAAATGCGGAACTTGTGAACAACAGGCAGTAATCACGGTTTCTTGCCAGAATACAGAGAAATGACAGAAGAATTCCAGCTTAGCAAAAACAAGACATGCTGTTTAAGCTTGGTTCTAAATAAAGCCTACACTGACAGTCAGCTGGAAACCAAGGACACATATTTCAAGTAATAAAGTGAACAGCTCTCCACGTGGAAGCCAGGAAAATGTAAATTAGAGGGTCTGCTGTTTCACTGTTGTGTACTCAAAGCAGCCAGAAATGTGATGTAGTGGCAAAAAGACAGAAGAGGAAGTAGTGTATTAGTTCACTGCCCTGAGCTTTATTCCTTTGACAGAAATGCACGGGAACAGCAGGCACATGGGAAAGACAGAAACAGTCCATCGACCAAAAGATTAAAAAAAATAAAGAGCAGAGAGAACATTTGTAAATTCTAAGTTCCGTGCTACTGAAACGGTCAAGTAAGTTGGATCAAATAAAGTTATTTTTCTAAGATGCCAAGACCAATTCTTACTGCATAACCCTCACCCCCTGAATGAAAACAGCTGCAGCACTGCTAAATTTATACTAACAAAGACAACACTTACTACATGCAGAACAGTATTTGAGAGGAAAAAAGAGTTAACTGCTTATTATCCCTTACCAGTCACAGTAGTGATGCAGCATACTGGATCACTGGCAAGAACTCTGCCTCACAGCTTCAGGGTAGTCTCTACAATACTGAATATTAGTGCTAACAGGAAGTTCACATGCTGTCCCATTTGCCAATGTGGGGCCAGTTTTCTTCCACGAAACTGGCTTGCTGACTGGTAATCTGCACCTGTGTATTCAGGATTCTGATCAGATCTTCAGTCTTAACAGATCTGCATATCTGAGAAAAGTATGTCAAGAAATTCAGCTCAAGAGTGGAGGGAAATGAAGCTTGAGATTAATTTCTTCAGCTCCATTTCAAGAACATATAACAATTGAGTAATGATTGCACAAATCTAATATTTGTAACACATGGAGCTTCAGTTGTCCAGATTTACTACTTTTTACAGGAAAAACAATGTGCAAGAGCTTTGAAAACCATAAACCACTTAGTACTGTTGAACAGACTGTGGAGAAAAACTAGGTGTCCCTCTAACAAATGAATACCTCTGAAAGCTGTTAGGCACTTCACTCCTTTATTCTTTCGCATGTGGATGTGTAACCGCTGGGCTGAGGCAAGAACCTAGACCACCAAGCTCAGTGCAGTAAAGGCACCACTATAAGTGGGGAAACTAAGCAGTTAATCAGAGGATGAAGGTCTGGGTGATATAGGAGGAGATTCTTTGAAGACTTCAGGACAAGCCTGTCTAAGAAATAAGATTAAAACAGGGCAACGATAGTTGGAGCCAAAAGGGACTCCAAGGATCACTTTGGCACTGCAATTCTTGTATCTCCATCTAGAAACAAGGGAATAAAGGGAAAAGGAGTTCCCACTGGGGGCACTTCTTGGCGAGTGCACTGCGGAGGCACTCCCTCCAGGCAGGAAAAAAGGCTGCTGCAATTTTAAATTTAATCACGGCGAACAAACACCTTGCAACAAGGCTTCCTCAGTGACAGAACAGAGTTCCTGCCACTGACTGACTGATGTTTCAGAAGTAGTTTCAGAAGACAACGGCTAAAATGTGAGCGGCCATAAGATGATGAGTTGAAGCAATGGCTTGTTGCCACTCTTTCATGGCTTCCCAACTTGGGTGATAGAAAGGAGTTCTCCCACAGCTTGTTTGTGTACTAAACCACCTACTACCATGTTGTTCGGAGTGGACAGAACCAGCAACGAAGGGAAGAGCATCCTGAAATACCTAAAAGATTATGAAGGCCTGTATTTCCAGAATGCTGAAGTGAAGACTGGCCTCCTGGGACACACGACCACTGCTATACTTCCCTCCTCATTCCAAATGTGCTTCAGTCAAAGGCGTTTTTCTTTAACTAATCACAAGTGAAAGCAGCTTCAAGCACAAGAAAAGCATTGCACCTTTCAATTTTGTCTGTTGCAACAAAGTAAATTGCCATGGATATATGCACTCTGTTTTGCTTGACATTTGTAATTCTATGCCCCCTCCCTCACCCAAAACAAAGTTGTAGGTTTGTTTTATGAGCAACCCTTCTTGTGGTAGTTGCTGAAAATGTATTTTTACCAAGCACAAGTCCTCTCCTTAACGGCAGCACTTCAACCAGTACTGTTGTGGTTGATTCAGTTAATTACATTGCATACCATCAGTATCATGACATCAAAATAGCTTAACTCTCGCTTTCATATGCTGTTATCACTTGCTTTTATCTCAAGAAAGAACCACAAGTTACACACCTCAGCGCAGCATTGTAAATCACTAGACTGGGGATACTGATCTAATTCCAAAAAAAAAAAAAAAAAATTGTTCTTAGCTGAAAACCTGGCTGGATTTTTCCCACTTGACTCCACTTTGCATTCTCCACCTACTTCACCCTCCTTTACTCATGAAGAGTTCTACTCCATCTTCTGCCATCCAATACAAGTTTTTTTGAGTATTATAAAGGCCACAACAGCATGCCTTTGTAATTTACTTCCTCATTCTTAGCTGCCCACTACCACAATCTCTTTTACTGTTAACTACCCTCCTACCATTCAGTAAAATACTGTTGTTTAAGCAAATGTACCACAACAGTACATGTTCGAATAATCAGTGCTGCAGTCCTTAACTGTATTGGTTACATCTTGTTAAGGATACAGAAACCAGCTTTTAAAGCTTAAGGTCACCTTCCATATGCCCAAACCATTACCATCTGAAAAATATAACTTGCTTTAAACATCTTTTATAAGACTTGCCAAACATAGTTCATGCTTTGGTCACTTCTCAACTGGACTACTGTGACACGCTACAAGCCAAATGCTGCCCAGTTACAAACCTGACAGGCCACTGTTGATGTAGAAGTCAACTGGTACACAGGTGATAGCGTGCCTGACTACCATCACATTATACTTGTTTTTCTCATACTAAGTGTGAAGACAGGTAAAGGCTGCCAGCCTAGCCAGATAGCATTATCTGTCATTTGTAAATATTAATACAAGCCACAGGATTGTTCTCTTAAATGGTAATAAATGCTGGTACATGTGGAACTGCAAAAATTTAACCGTGCACTCTGCTGCAACAAAGCTGATAAGTCAATTCTTTGATGTCAAAATTCAGAGCGGAGATGTCTAGAGGGAGGTATCCTGCCTATTGTTTTGAGGGTAGAGTTAATGGCTAGACTTTGCATGTATAATTTATTTTATTGCTCTGGCTTCCTGACCAGCTGCAAGATCAAGAGGTCTATTAACCTCAGAGTTCTATAAGCCTTGGAACCAGAAAGAAATTATGTAATCTGAAATGAATCAGTGGTACTGTGTTATCAATTTAAGGAGAGAAAGAATGAAAGCATTACAGCATTTGTCTTGAGAATATCACCACCAGCACTGTCTTGCTCCATATGCAAGTAGGATTTTAGAACTGTGTTTTCTCTTACATATAGCTAGGAAATATGAAGATTAAACTAGTTTGTTTTTCTGGGATGTCAGAATGTTTCTACTGTATTATGTTAAACATTTCTCTGTGATCTCTGAACTCTTGACTAGCACTGTGTAGTAAAAAATATCGTTGTTTGTTATTAATTATTAAATATTTTTAAACTCTTCAACTTTGGCTGTTTTGTGCAGAGATAATTTAAGTTCTAAGAGTACATTGCATGCATTTAGTGATAAAGTACGAAGTCTCTCCAAATAAGCTTTGCTGTTCAGTCACACCTACCATTTGGACAATAATACTGCACAGTAATATCTGGTCACCCTTTCATAAGGGCCTTTGAGTAGCTGATAAATATTAGCTGGGTGGTGGCAGTGATTTCTACCGTATAGTCTGGGTAAAAGGGGCACAGCTGGAGAACCTGTGCCAGCCTTCTCCAGGAGTGTCTGTGTGGTTGTATACAACTGTTATCTCAGTGTGTGTCTGCACGCGTGTGTGTGTGTGATCTACTTGGCAGGGACGTGAAGCACTGGTTGGACAGAGAGGGTGCTGGAGGTTTTAGCTTGCCCACTAGGCTGAGATCTGGACCCTATATCTGTGCCAGTGGGGAGTCTTATTGGGGATCTGGAGAGAAAGGAGAAAGGGAGAAAACCAGCCCCAGACTGACTGACCTCTGTGAGCTCTTAAGGGAAATTGCACTTTACTGTGTGTGCGTATTTATTATCCTTTCCCTATATGGATGCCCCTTTGCTGGTGTTAGTGGTGAGGATTGAGGCTCCTTGATTGCTGGGCCAGTGCATTTGCATCACACTAAGCTTAGTCTTCCTCTGACATCAAAGTTCTCCACCTGGTGTACTTAACTCTCTATACAGCTTAGGAACCCAAGATATAAAGGAATTTAGTGTGACCCACAAGCTATTCTTGGACCTCCATTCAGAGTTATCAAAGGACTCCTAGACATCTAGAATGTGGTTAGACTGAAAAGATTCATTTAACTCTATGCACATCCGCAAAAACCTATTCAGTCAAAACCAGCAAGCAGAACGCCTGATCAGCTTAAGAAATTTTCGTCCATTTCACAGCTAATACAAGCTCAAATAGTGAATCAGGTGGTGTAGAAATCTTCCACAAAGGTAAAGGTATGAGCAACAGAGGTCAGCTTGCCCATCAGCTCTGAGGAGCCCTACCACAAGAACTCCATTTCAGGGAAGGGGTAGCAGTGTAGCAACTGCACCTTTGCGACCCTGCCAAAAACAGTACAGCTCATTAACTGGACTATGTGATGACAAAGATGCATGCACTTGCACTGGGCTCAGAATTATACACATTGCACCCATAATTTCTAGCCATTAGGAGGTGGTCAGATACATAAAGTGAAAAACCCCTACAGGTTCAGAGGATTATGTCATAATGGGAAAAGGCCCATCTTCTCTACCCAGCTACATCACAGCATGATGTCCAACTAACAGAAGGGAGGTAAATCTATAAAAGTTGATAGGTTCTTCCACAGGCCCCAGTGATTGTGGTGCAAGGAGAGATTAGCATTTTCCCTGTCTAGTCAGATATACTGAGAAATCACCACCAGGTTAGCTGCCGCCGGGTTGCTCCAAGTCCAGAGCAAAGCTAGTCACTCTGCCTGGACCAGAGGAAGAAAGAGTCATAAAACACAAGCCAATGGTCAAAGCACTGCAGAAGCACTCCCCCACAAAAAAAAAAAAAAAAAAAAAAAAAACAGGTAGCTCTTCACATTTTTTCCATGCAAGGACAAAGACGCCTAACTTGTCAATGCAAGTGAATGTACACATGCGCCCTCTAAATTACTTATCCCACAGGTTGTAAAGTCTCACAGCAACATGAACAGTGACTGTCACAACCAAAAATATTCCACTGAACTGGTCCTTGTAGATCACAGAATACTGCCTACAGACTTCTAGAATTCATTCTTTTCTTTCAAACACTGGACCCCACCCAGTTTGGATTCGTGAAGGGCCGATCTTGTCTCCTGAACCTGACTGACTTCTTTGAATCAGTCTCCAGAGCCATGGATGAGGGTAAGATGGTCCCACACAGCCTATCTGGACCTCGCCACGGCCTTTGACACCACCCCCCACTCTGGAATCATAGATAAACTTACTAAGCTGGGCATTAATCCCTACATCACTCGAGTTGCCAACTGGCTTACTGACAGAACCCACACTGCAAAAGTAGCTGACTCCAAGTGAGTACCTCAGGGTTCAGTCCTGGGACCACTCTTGTTTGGCATCTACTTCTCTGAAGTACAGGCCAATACTAAGGGACTCTGGAAGCCATTACTGGATCTTCAAATGATGTGGATAGTCTACAAAAGGGCCTTACAGAAACAGATACTTGGTGCCAGAGCCATGGGCTCAAGCTCAATGCCAAGAAAAAAGAATTTATGTACTCACCATAACGTTCCATCTGAGTAGGTACTTAATTTGTCTGCAATCTGTGGGTATCGGATCCGACTTTGGATCCGAGCCGGCAGCTTACCAAGCTCCAAGATCCGAGCTCCTCCCCTACCCATAATCCCCTGCTTCCAACCGCATTACCTCAGATCATTTTTTTTTTTTGCCTTACCAACCTGTAAACATGAACAATCAACTGCAAAGGTGATCAGAAAATCCCGAAAGGTTCGGGGGATGGCAGGGGGGGGTCGGTTGCAGACAAATGAAGTACCTACTCAGATGGAACGTTATGGTGAGTACATAACTTCTTTATCTGAAGTAGTTACTTTATTTGCTCTGCAACCTGTGGGACAGAGTCCTCAGCTACTTATAAGAACCTGGGTGGTCCTTACGGAAGGATATTCCGAAGCACCATGGAGCCAAAAGAAGCCCTACTTCTCGAAATCACATCTAATTTATAATGAGAAATGAATGTATGAGAAGAGGACCAAGTAGCCGCTGAACATATGTCGTCCACTGGAACCCTAGACCAGAAGGCTGTTGAAGTGGCTACAGATCTTGTAGAATGAGCACGGATATTAACCGGGGCTTGTTTGCCAGACGATATATAACCCTGAGTAATACACTGACGAATCCAATTTGCCACAGTAACTTTGGAAATGGCTTTACCCATGGCTGATTTTGCATACGAGACAAATAACTGGTCCGACTTACGAAACTCTAGTCCTATGCAAGTAAAAACGCAGTTGTCTGTGTACATCCAATTGTGTAATGTGTATTCTCCCTTGTTCTGAAACGTGGGAAAACACACCGGTAAATTTATTGATTGATTTATATTTGCTTCTGAAGCAACCTTAGGCAAGGAAGACGGGTTAGTCCTGAGGGACACTATCTTTGTGAAAGATAAGGTAAGGAGGCTTCATACACAAGGCCTGTAATTCTAAAACCCTTTTGGCCGAAGTAATGGCCACTAAAAAGGCCATTTTCCATTACAAGAACTTCAACGGAATTGAGGCCGCAAGTTCGAAAGGTGGACTTGAGGCTGGCAAGACTAGAGTGAGGTCCCATGGGGGAACCACAGACTTTATTGGTGGATTTAGAAGGAAGATGCCTCGTAAGAAGGTTTTGCACAACTTTGTAGATGCTAAGGAACCTATGCCATCACCCACATGAAAATGGGAGATGGCCGCCAATTGTACCTTAACCGTAGAAGCGCTTGCTCAATGATGAAAGATTAATGAGAGGAAGTCTAGGATGGTCGGGATAGGGACAGTAAATGGGTCCAAGCCCTTATCTTCTGCCCAAATGGAAAAATGTTTCCACTTACTGTTGTAAAGTTTTCTGGTAGATGGCTTATGAGCCGCAACCAGAATGGCCTTAACGGGGGATGAGATACCGGGAGTCCTAGCCATTAATGGAACTGGATCAGCCAAGCCGCAAGCTTGAGGCTGACCAGGTTGGGCGCTGGGCAATCCGCGGGATGAGAAATCAGTTCTGGACTGGGATCCAGAATCCACGGAGGAGCCACACTGTGAGACCGCAGAAAGGGGAACCAGATCTGCCGTGGCCAGAATGGGGCTATGAGGATAACTCTGCTCCCTAACAGACAGGCTTTCTGAAAGAACTTCATCATGAGAGGAAGGGGAGGATAAGCATAAAGGAGCCCGGGAGGCCAAGCATGGACCAGAGCATCTCTGGGGGTTTCCCCTCTGGGAGGAATTATTGCGAAGTACTCGCTGCATTTTGTGTTTAAAAGAGAAGCAAAAAGATCGCAGCGAGGCTGACCCCATTAGTGGAAGATCTGTTTCGCAACAGATGGATTCAGACACCACTAGTATGGAGTGAGGAGCACCCGACTTAGCTTGTCCACTAATAGGTTGGATCGTCCCGGGATGTGTGTTGCTACCAGAAAGCGGTTGGTGGAGATCGCCCATTCCCAAACTCTCATGGCCTCTTGACACAGGGGGTAAGATCTGGTTCCTCCCTGTTTGTTTATGTACCAGACTACAGACATGTTGTCCGTCTGGATCGCAATAGTCCCTAGAGGAAGAAGGTCGTGGAGGGCTTGCAACGCCAAAAGCACTGCCCTCATCTCTAAGACACTGATATGCAATGCGGTCTCTAGGGGAGTCCACGTGCCTTGAACGGATCTGCCTGAACAATGCCCCCCCGAGGTGAGAAGCGTCCGTGGTCAACGTGACTTTGACTGGGGGGGATCACAAAGGGCCTCCCTTCTCTGAGTTCCCGCGCATGCAACCACCAAAAAAGGGAGTCCCTGCAAACTCTGCTCAGCGGTATGGGCGTGTTCAACGGGTGGAGCAAGAGGGACCATAAGACTTGAAGGGTCCATTGCAATATCCGCATTCGCAGGCGGGCATGGAGGGAAAAACCGATCGCGGCTGCCATAGACCCTAGTGCCCTCAGGATTCCGCAGGAGGGCTAACACCTGATAAGACAAGCTGTTCAGTCTGATTGATGTTAGGGTAGCTCGAGAGATTTGGGTATCCAACCTGGCCCCTATGAATTCCAGGGCTTGAGTGGGGCACAGGCAGGACTTCTGCAGGTTTACTGAAATGCCTAGGTTGTGGGCTAGAGTCAGTGCGTAATCTCTCGCAACTGAGAGCTGATGCCTGTTGGTCGCGGTAAGGGAAGACCTGAATGCCCTGAAGTCTCAGGTGGGCAGCAACCACCGCCATGACTTTGGTGAACACTCTGGGGGCTGAAGTGAGGCCGAATGGAAGAAAGTACAGTTTTGTACCTACCATAAATGTAGATGTTTGAGGATCCACATTGCTGCAGTCCTAACTATTGGGGTAGTCCGCTGTCCAGTCGGCGCCCCAGATGTCAGAAGACCCTGAAAAGATAAGGCCAAAACCAAACACTGCCAACATACCTGCACCAAAATATATATATACAAAATATACAAAATTAGCAGATTATAACCTCACCTACACAACCACCCTAAACACAGGGGGGAAGGAGGGAGAGTAAATGGACTGCAGCAATGTGGATCCTCGAACATCTACATTTATGGTAGGTACAAAACTGTACTATGTTCTTCATTCCACATTGCTGCAGTCTAACTGTCAGGTAGAATCCCAAAGCAGAGGTAAGGGAGGCTGGCAAATCATAAGGAAGCAGGAACTGACAACATGCCTTGCAAAATAGCTGTGGCAAAACCAGCCCAGAGTAGAGAGGAAGGTGATAATGCTTACTCCAAGTAGCTGCCTGAAGTGGCAGTAGCCTAGTGGAATGAGGCCTAATCCCAGCTGGAATTTCCCTTGCCATGATGGGAATAACAAAATGTAATGCAACACCCAATCCATCTAGAAATAGTTTGTTTTGACACAGGCTTGCCGTAGGCAAATGAATAGTTTGGTTTAAAGAAACCACCTTAGGCATAAAGGGAAGGATTACGTAAAGATACCCTATCCTCCTTATGAAAAATCAAAGGTTCCACTGCCATAAGGGCCTGTAACTCAGAAACCCTTCTTGCAGAAGTAATGGCCAACAAAAAGCAGTCTTCCATGACAAGTATTTCAATTCAGCGCAGTAGCCTCAAAAAAAAAGGTAGAGTAAGTTTCTCCCAACACAAATTGAGATCCCAAGCAGAGTAGGAGCTCTCATTGGGGGTCTTATATTCTTTGCCCCTCTAAGAAATTGCTTGAATAAAGGATGAAAACAATGGTGGATCACAATCATAGTGAGCTGAAATTGCTGCAGCATGAATCTTAATGGAAGAGAAAGACAAACCTTTGTCCAATAACTCAGTAAGATATTGAAGAGCCACACTCAAATTTGGCTCAGAAATCTCCAAATGGTTCCTCCAAAATAAAATCTTCTCCATTTTTTCTCGCGTGCACTTTGTTGTACACTGCAGTCTCCTGGCTTCCACATTTTGGAACTTTGCTGAGGCTGAGCTGAGCTGCTGCCTTTCAAAGCAGAATATGCCAGGCTGTTAGATGAAGAGAGGGCCATGAGGCTAATGGTACCAGTGCCGAGGCCAATCTGGAGCTAGTTAAAATCAACTTTGGCTTGTCTTGTCTGACCTTTAGAAGCACTTTTAAAAGACTGAAAGAGGTGAAAAGAAGAGGCAGAGGTGGAAATTCCAACTGAAAGAAAGAGCGCCCACTTTCAAGCTGTGTGATGAAACCTCTTTGGTGCAAAACCCCTTACAGCTGGTGGTTGCAGCTGGTGGTTTAGTGGAGAAGCGAACAGATTTCTATGACAGAGTCAATTTTTGAAATACATTTTGAAATACATGAAGATCCAGGTTCCTATGATTTGTCTGCTTATTTGTCTTAAGCGGTCTGTTAGCTAGCCCCGTGCTCTCCTTGCCTGAAGAGTTAGTTGAGTTAGGTTTAGTCTCCGCAAAACATGTTTAAAATCATTGCTGGTAAATGTTCCCCTTGTTTGATGTACCACATGACAGCAAAGTGTCTGCTAGAATCTGTGTGTCCTGGAAGAAGTAACCACTGTTCTGGAAGATGCAACCCATCATAACATCTCTTTCAACTTGATATGTAGATGCTGTAGTCTGGCAGGCCACTTGTCTTGTATCCACTTTCCACTTAGATTTATCATCCCCAAGCAATGTCAATGTCATCTGTCGTCAGAATTCACCCCGCCTGGCCGGTCAGAGAGTCCCTTTCCGAAGGACATTCTGAGCCCACCACAAAAATTCCTTTTGAATGCAAGTGTATTATTTGAATGACAGTGTCCAAATCGGCAGGTGACAGTGTCCACATTTTGAGATAATTATTCATTTACATTCATATGCAGTCTTGGCATTGGGAAGTTTGGCAATACAAGATGTCATGAACCTTATGGCTTGAAGGACTGTCTCAGTCAAGGCGCAGTCAGAAATATTAGTTGATGGAAGTAACTGAAAGATTCTTTTGAAAGTCCGGGGGTTGCAAGGCCATCTGGCTGCTGTATAAAGGGCCACACCCAGAAAATATGTCTTGAGAGGCATTATAGACTTGGACTTTATTTCGCTCACAGAATACCTAGTATCTTTTAGCACTGCTATGATTAGCCCCAGATGCTGCTGTAGAAGGTCTTCCTCCAGATGCTTGAGCCAGAATCAGGCAATCGCCCAAGATCGGGTAGATTTGAATCCTTTAGCCTTAAAGTAAGCTATCACTGACAGAACCTTGTGAATACTGAATACTTGTGATGTTTTCAAAGGGCAATAGATAGGACAAGATAATCAGAATCCTAGGCCGAAGCAGCTCCACTTTCTGCAAAACTATCTATAGTACATGACTTAAAGCTTTCCTTGAGATCTGTGTTACCCAGGAGAGGTAAAAGTGCCCATGCAGTGTAATTTGCCTTGCAACGCCAACATTTTGAACTTTGGAATGTCCAGATATCCATGTGATAGATAAATCCAAAATTGGTCTCCACGTGTTCCCCTCTTCGGTACTCAGGAACAGGTCCAGGAACAGGCGCAGAAGGCCTCTCTGGGCCAGGAACTGGCTGAATGGCCCCTATTTGGAGTAACAGAGAAATTTGCTTTGTGCGCCTTGTGTCTGTCTAGAGGAGGAATGTCTGGCATGCTCATTGAAAGGAAAGGAGGTGCGAAATGGAACTGATGCAAAGAACCGTGGATATCCAGAACCCATCTGTCTTGGGTAATAGTCTCACCTTCTTTTGAAAAAGAGACAGCCTTCCCAGTGTGCTGCCAGGCGAGAATGAACTGGGCAGCTGAAAAGGCAGGTCATTGGGTCTGCCCTGCCGGAAGACTGACCCCTCAAGCCCTCCCTGTGAAGTCTTGGAGCAGGGTCCCTCCCTGTCCTAGGCCTAAAAGAACCTTGCTCACCACGCCCTACCATCACCTAGACCTACCTAGACTAAGCAATCATAAGCAGGAAAAGTCCAACCTTAGCAGGTACTCGACTTGCACCTGAGGCTGCACCTGTAGTTTGTATTAACAGTTTGCATAGATTTAGCCTTGTCCTCCATTTCCAACAAAACTGCTTCCACAGGCGAACCAACAATCAGAGCATCTGCAAAGGAGCATCCAAAATCCTTGTCTTAACATGCTCAGCTCTCATCTTGATTCTCAACCAGGCGCAGCTCTACAGTGAACAGGAACCTGTGGCAGCCACCCTGGAGGAAAAACACATACATCAAAACCACATTGCAAGGAATGTTTACCCACCTGTTCAGACACATGACAATCCTCCTGCAACTTTACTCCCAATACAGAGCATCCACCTTTATCAATTTTAGTGATCAACTTAATTGGAAGATAATTTGATATTTTAACATGTGAAACTGACAACTAACGTGTAAGAAGCTAAAGCGCGGAAGAAGATACAGCCCAAAGCCCCATCTATCCAAAGTGCTCCTTGCCTCTTATCAGGATTTTTAGATTTAACAACTGAGCCTTTGCACTTTAGGCCCCTTGAGAGAGCAGTTTTCCGGTTCAGTTCTAGGACTCTTTAAAAAGATACTTCTCAGGAGCTTCATAGGCACCCTATAAAGGATATCCGTTTAATCAGTAGAGGCAAAGAATCACATTTCAGGGAAGCCTCTAAAAAATGACCTTTCCAGCAAAGGCAAAACATGGGGGTAAGCGCTAAAGGCCTATGTTTTTCCCTGAAACAGAGAAATCTTGGCCTTCCCATTTAAAATCTCTCCTCATGGAATAAAAATGCTCCTCAAAAGAAAAAAGTCTCTGAAGAAGTTGAAGAGAATCATCCAGCTGGGAGAGAGATCCACATCAGAATCAGAATAAGTAGGGAACCCTGCAAAGCCTCGAAGCCTGACTCAAAACTCCCTCCCGAGGCCGCTCAAAACTCTCAAGCTCAGGTTCCACCCTTCATAGTCTTATCAGGTTCTCAAATCACCCTTATCATAGTAGTAATTCAAATCTTCTGCCATTTAAGAATATGTTTCTGAGGGAAAAAAGACCGAAGCACTAGGAGAAACCCCACTGAAGGAAAAACTTGGCCTGCCCCTTAAAGAAGCCTTGGAAACAGAAGAAGGGAGGCCCTAACCACCCCTGAAGTGAGGGAAGAACAGCCACCTGAGAAGCCCCTCAGCTCGGCCTAAAGAAACACCTATAAACATGAGAAACTGAGTAAAGTCTCTGAGACTCCAAGAAACACCTGGCAAAACCTCCGCCCACTGAGCTTCTAAAGAACCGACGCTTTTTTAGCGCCGCCAGTCAGGCCGCCGGAGCATCCGACGGCATTTTATAATTACAACGCTCCCAAACACTCACAGTGGCACAGTCTAACCTTGGCTTAATCTATCTTGTTAAATCGCGGGTATCCAACATCCAACAACGCAAGAGCCCAGGCCCCAGGTACAAACAGCGGCGGTAGTATGGTAATCCCTATGAGGTAATCTGTTTCCACAAGAAATACAGTTTTTCACTTTTTCGACATCCCGTTAAATTAAAAGGCAAGAAAACTAAACCATTCCCAACGGGTATTTAGCTAACTGATTCGGTCTGAAACTCTGACGGTCTGGATTTTCAGAACGCCAACCCGCACCGCAAAATTGCTTCTGCATCGGCCCATGCGGCAAAAAGATCGAGGATATGACGCCGGTCATGCCAAGAGATAGTACCCCGCACGCACTGACGCTGGGGTCTAATGCGCCCTGACCGACGCCGTAGCCACACTTTGGTATTCGGGCCGACTGGACAGCGGACTACCCCAATAGTTAGGACTGCAGCAATGTGGAATGAAGAACATCCCTGAATTGATAATGACTGGCTCCGAGTCGGAAGCGGAGAAACCTCCTGGATCGTCCGTCCATTAAAATGTGGTAGTACGCATCCTTGAGGTCTATGGAGCACATCCAGTCGTTCTCCCGCAAAAGGGGGAGGATAGATTGAAGAGTGACCATCCGGAACTTTTCCTTGGGTATAAACAGGTTCAGAGCGGAAAGGTCTAAGATCGGTCTGAGGTCCCCCGTTTTCTTTGGCACCAAAAAGAACCTTGAGTAATAACCCAATCCGGACTGATCTGGGGGGATGGGCTGGATGGCTCTTTTTCTTAGCAGCTTTAAAATTTCTAAATTTCTAAAGCCGCCTCCTCCCTCTGATCGGGCGGTACATCGAGGAGGTGTCTGGTTTTGGGGGGAAGATTTAGGAAAGGAATGAAGTAACCTCTGGAAATAATATGGAGCACCCATCGAACCGTTATAAGGGATTCCCACAGTTTGACAGATGCTCCCGTCAACCACCCCCCCCCCCGACTGCCTCCAGAGAGGGACATTCGGGCAAGCCCTCAGGGCTGTTGCTCGGGTCTGTCCGAGAAAGGTTCTCTATACCCGAAATTACGTGGCCCCCCTCTGCCTCTGGGCCAGCGTCCACCTTGTCCTCCTCTGCCTCTAGAGGACGAGTGGTCCGCAGCTGGATGGGATTGCTGAGACTTGCGGAACCACAGCTTTTGTCCCCTCTGATTCCTGGAGAAGGATCTTTGGGGACTAGAGAAGCGGACTCCGACGGCAGACAGCGTCTTCCTGTCCTTTTCGCTTTGGACCAGCGTATCGCGAAAGGTCTTGCCGAAAACAGCAGAACCGTCAAAGGGGGCGTTCGCAAAGGACGCCTTGAAGGGATCAGTGAAGTCGCAAAGACGGAGCCAGGCGTGACATCGTAAGACAACCCCTGCTCGGCTGGCTCTAGCGGCACCCTCCGAAGCATGAGAGAGGAGCCGCATAGACGTATTGGAGATGGATTTTAAAGTGGCCATTCGTGTCGTAAACACATTCCTGTCTCCGACCGACATGGACTCTGGGGGGGCTGCAGCGTATTCCTTGATCAAGTCTCACTGTAGCCTGATAGTATGTGCCATATAGTTCAGCTCCCTTATAGAAAAGGTCGCTGAAGCAAACATCCGCTTCCCAATCCGGTCCAACGCTCGAGATTCTTTATCTGGCGGGTGGACAAGAGAACTCTCCTGAGCGAGTTCTTTCTTGGTGGCCGCCGCCACCAACATGGCATCAACGGGGAATCCTTTGGCCCACAATTGCCTATCTGCAGGGGGGCTCAGTATTTTGTCAGGACGCCTAGGTATTGGCTCCACGGTGTCGGGCTCCTTCCACGCCCTGGTGGTAATTAAGTCCACCAGGGGGTCGGCTGGAGGGGACACCCAAGAAGTAGATGGGCCTGACACAAACACCTCCAGGTACACGGATTCATCAAGGGAAGGTTTTTGAGCAGACCACCCCCCTTTAATACGCAACATTGCCATGATGTCTCCAAAGGAGACATCTTCAGGGGGTGACCTTGGGGAACCCTCCCTATCATCTAAGTCCGTGTCAGTGGTAACAGACTCGGGGGAGTCCAGGTGCCTCCTCTAACACCATTTCCGAGAAACCTCCTCGGTGGGGCTATCCGAAGAAGGCTCGTCCACGAGTTGTTGTTCCTCAACAGGAACTAGCTGGAGGGCTTGGACAGGCTGTCCCGATGGTCGGATGATGGAAGACAGACCCTCATACAGTGGGGGTACGGGTGGATCCACAACCCGAACCGGGGATCTGGAGGATCTCGACAGTACCCTCTCCACTACCTCAAAAGCCGAAGGAGATTCACCCTCGCCAGCCTCTCAGAGCAATCTCCTCTGCTCCAAGGAAGGGATCGGGGTCGGAGCTGAAGCAGTCGGCGCCGAGAGAGAGGTGCACTCCGTACCCAACAGCTCCAAAGATACAACTCCCTCGGATCCAATGCTCAGCCCTCGGCCCCGAGAGCTCGGATCCGACAAGCTCGAGGGCATAGTCGGCGAAGAGACCAGCGCTATCGGCGCCAATTCCCTGGGTCCGAATGGGCACGGATCCGATGAGAGATCCGAAAACGAGTCGGAGAAGCAGTGATCGGGGCAAACATGGGGGCCGCGCTCCCCCCCAGAGGGGGGGGGGAGGCAAGAGCACCCCATCTGCATTTGGGTCTATAAGAACCGACGCATCATCCGATCCATATCAGCTTCGGAGATGCTTTTTGTTGACCTGGAAGAGGTAGTCGAGGCGGGCCGGGAGGGTCGCCTCGACGACCTCAAGGGAAATGGATCTTCCTCCTCCAGCTCCGGCGAGAAGCTAGGCGAATGGAGCCGAGAAGAGAAGGATCCGGAGACCCCCGAAGGAGACTTAGTTGTTTTAGCTGGCGGAGCCGAGGGGTAAGACTTGGTCCGCCTTTTATGGGATCTATGTCCCTCCTTATCCTTGTGCCTCTTCTCCTTTGCTGAGGAGGCACTAGTTTCCCCAGAGCTCAAACCTGAAGTGGGAGGTTGAGTCCCGGGTAGAGCTGAGGGAACAGAGGGCGCAGAGGCCGCTGATGCAGCCGGAGCCCGAACAGGAGAGGAAGAAGAAGCTGACTCCTGGGGGAGCTTTCCCGCCAGAATCAGCTTGTTCTTCCTATCCCTAAGTGCCTGGGGGTTAAAGGCCGCACATATCTGGCAGGCCTCTGAGAGATGGGCTGCCCCCAGGCACAAAACGCACTCAGTGTGGCCATCAGCTGGGGATAGCTTGTGGCCACACTCAGTACATTTGGAAAAAATGGCCTTAGGCCCTTCCGCCATGATAAAGCACTCACACACACACCCAAACGCTAAGGAGGGAGGGTGAGTGACAAGAAACTAACTACTGTACCAGTAAAAATTTAGAAAACTAACATAAACAAGGGGGGTAGAAGGTTTTACTACCACACACACTCAATTTCAAAGTTTTTGTTGAAAAAAGATTGAAAACGATCTCACCCAGCCAGGAGCTCTTCAATAGTAAAGCTTCTTCAGCCGCGGCAAAAAACGATCTGGGGTAATGTGGTCGGTAGCAGGGGATTATGGGTAGGGGGGATGAGCTAGGAGCTTGGATCTTGGAGCTTGTTAAGCTGCCGGCTCGGATCCGAAGTCAGATCTGATACCCACAGGTTGCAGCGCAAATGAAGTAACTACTAAAGATTGTACAGTTATCCCCTTTGGGAAAAAACATGTACCTGTGAATTACCACATAGGTGGCAATACACTAAACACTGAAAGTGTGATAAGAGACTTAGGGACAGGTGGACAGTGGTCTCACCTTCGATAACCACATCGCCACAGCAGTCAGGAAATCCTTCTATTTGGCACACCTCATCACTAAGGGCTTTTCATCCAGAAAAAAGGAGGTCATTGTCACACTGTACTCATCCCTCATTAGACCCATTATAGAATACTATTCCCCATTTGGTATGTACCTCTCAAGACACCTGCAACAACTGTAAAGGCCACAGAAATACCTCACTATAAGAATAACAGGCCTAAAGCAGATGCCCTATGCTGACCGCCTTAAAAAACTCCAGCTATACTCTGTCACATATCGTCTACTCAGAGGCGATCTCTGCTTAACATACAAGGTCATGTCAAACCCAGAGCTGTTGGACACGCTACACTTAAAGAAATTCCAATCCCTCAGCCACATGCTCCAGGATCTAAACCTTGTCATCACAATAAACAAAACATGCTGGTGGAATAGGTTACTGACCCAGAGACTCTCCAGACTCTGGAATAGACTGCCCAGACATGTCAAGCAGAGCGCCTCTTGGGTCCTCTTCAAAAGGAACCATGATGATTGGATGGGAGAAAGGAAATTCACCCCGGGGATCACGTCAGTCACCCTGCTAGACAGGGGTCCAGGAAGTACATAGTGTGGGAAGAAATTGCTGGGGAATTGTTATGGCTAGGCTTGTATAAGCCCCTAGGGCAGATAGCCTAGTACCAGCCTATGAACCTAAGAACACTATAGTTACAACACTTGCTGTCTTGATAGGTATAACAATATTCTTTGGTGGTTTGCTTTAAGATGGCCCTCAAGATATACATGTATAATCAAGCATACTACATTGCAGATGGCAACCTTTACTGTTTTGTGTTTCAAACTTTCACGCATTATTTGTGAGTTTTAAGTATGTGTTACCACTCTTGTTGTTGATGTTCACTGTTGAGTTTATGTAGAAGAATTCTAAAGGCATCCAATAGGTGAACTGGACACTAAATTGAATGTGCTTGCATGTGTGGTATGGAAGAACAACCATGGCAGAGCTAACCACCCAGTGTGAACACTGGCACTAATGACTGTCACTGTTAAAGTGACACCCCGAACCCATATGCAAAAACGGGGGGGGGGTGAAAGGGTTGTGGGTGGCTGGATAGATGGTTGGAAGGAATGTGCAAAGGGTCATGCCAGGCTTATAGGCCTGAGATTCATTACAGATGGTAGGAAGGCTACAGGCTGCGAAAAAAAAAAAAAAGGCCAGTGTATCAGTTGGTGTTAGAGAAACTCACTAAACCTGATCTCAGGAATCTTCAGACACAGAGGCAAATTTCAGGAGCAGCCTTCTACCTGATGTTTCTATGCACTCTTTTATACCACTTTTTCTTTTGTTTTATAATGCTTCAGTAGTCTGCTTATTTTTTTCACATTTCCTCAGTAAGTGCAGCTTATGCTTATGTATTTACACTGCTTTTGAATTTCTACCGCCTACTGGAATTTAGCTACTACTGCAATGTCTTGTTTTTTTATATATTAATCTCCAAATCTGTGCTCTGCAAGAATGTACATAGGATTAAATTGAGTAAAGCATGTCTACAGGTGGGGTGGGGTGAGGAGAAAACCTGGAAAAGATATGGAGCATGGGTGTCCCACATGTGGCCTTAGGGCCACAATCCAGCCCACCAAATTATTTTATCGAACCAATCAGTATGTCCAGCAACAAACTGTTTTGAATGGACAGTAACATGTTGGACATGGTAATGTGGTCCCCAAACCCTTACCAAGTATGGCAAGTAACCCCTGGACTGTATGGTAAGGGGCCCCTGAGCCAAAAGGTTTGGACATCATGATACAGAGGCACTGAGAGAGACCATGACAAAATCCTTACAACTGCTACAAAAACTACAGAGCTGAGGAAGGTGGACATTGTTAATTGTAAACAAACATACTAGCTGGGCTTGACCCTGCAGTAGAGAAGGAACAGTTTAGACAGCTGTGCAAATACTACAGACTAGCAGCACATAATTTTCACAGAAGCACTACCCCTGACATTGGTAAGGCTACATTATTTTCCTCTACAAGATTCAGTGAACTACAAAAGCGTGGTGCATCAAGGACTGAGCTTTACCTGAAACTATAGTGCCCTCCAATTGGAAGATAATACAAATGCATTTTGTAAGAGCCTGAGGCACATTGGCAACACATTGAAATACATCACTAAAGAAATTTCCAAACTACTGAAGGAAAGAACGCAATATTAAAAGACATGTCAGTCTAATTCCTCTCTCCCGGCTACTCAGCCTTCATACTGCATAAAGCTTGTTTATCAGCAAGCAAAATATTCAGGCACTGAGCTGTTAAAGGTGCACAGACCTAGTAAAAGAACAAAAAGGAATACATACAGCAAAAACAAAAGGCAGTGTCAAAAGGGCTCAGTCTATTAAAAAAATGGGGATGCAATTACCATTGTCCCTAACCTCAACCTCACATATATAAAAACTATATACCATGCCTTCAAATTTATTACTAAAGATGCATTTGCTTGAAATGTGTGCCCAGGAAAGCCCTTTCCTTATCCAAAAAGAAAGTTAACACAAAGGAGTAACAGTTAATTTGCTTAAAAAACAACCTCAGGCACACAAAGAAACAGTTATCAACTCTGATGATTTTGATTTGCTGGGATGTTTAGAAAGAACATTATGAAGTTATGTCAGGACTTTAAATGCTTGTTAAGCTGTTCTCATATTGTGCACCCAATTATTCCTTGAAGTAACTCATAAATCAAGCTGACAAACTACATATTCTGTACAAAACACTTAATAGATGACAACATACAAAATGAAATCACACAGAATATTACTAAACTGTACCTTAAAGCAGTATCATTGTGTCACATATAAACAATGGCCCTGCAAACTGTGTGTTAAGCTGTGTACATAACTAACTGAACACCGATAGACAAGGAGAGCTTTTTATGCTATACTGTAAACTAATGTGTTTTTAAAAGGTGTCACAAGCTTCTGCACCTTACATCTCTGACAGGATATCTCAGATAATATAAAACAATAATCATTAACAGACGTACTATAAGCATAATGTCAAGCACATTACAGCTCTTGAATCCTCGGACAGTATTAAACATATTTTAAGAACTGCACTGCTTATGAAATTTAACCCTAGGTGTACCAGTCAACAGGATAATGGCTTTGTGGGATTTGCAAAGTTATGAAATACAGCAAATATGGCAAAGCATTTAAGATACCTATAAGGAGTAAATTTCACTGCATAATTCTCATCCTGTCTCTACCTATAACCTGCACAACATTTCCCTGCATACCTTTCGCATCTTTAACTATGCTTAACGTTACACCTACTCAAAGGCCATTCTTCACTTTTACCTTACACTCTCAAACGTAAACAGGTTTAGCCTCACCCAGTTAACCAGCATCTCTAATCCTCACCCCAGATGTACGCCCACTGTATCGCACACCTGCAGAGCTCCCCCTCTTCACCATATACAAACTAACCTTGTATATACTCCGTAAGAATTGCCCTGTTCTGCATGGCTTCCACTGAATAACTACAGGCACAAATTACAAATCATACTCTGTACATACTTATATAGCAATAACCCACGCCTGGGTGTGGGTAATGCTGGATTTACCCATGGTTGGCGTGGTTTGGTCCCGGGGGCGAAGCCCGAGGGACCAAACAAAGCCAACCGTGGGTAAATACAGCATTACCGACACCCAGGCATGGGTTATTGCTATTATACCATGACATTATTTAGGAAAAGAAACTATTACTTTTCTTAAATAATGGCATAGTATAATGTCTGTTTACTGCCCTTCCGCAGAGGTCTGGCATCCGCGGCAGTTCTGATGTACTGCACGCCTGCACAGTACATCAGAGCTGTTGGCAAAAGCAACGGAGAAAGCAAGATATCCGTTGCTTTTTTTTTTTTTTTTACTGTTTTCACTATGTTAAATGGGTTTAACATAGCGAGACAGTTTTAAAATAAGCAACGGAGATGTCCGTTGCTTATTTTAAAACTGTCTTGCTATGTTAAACCCATTTAACATTGCGAAACAGTAAAAAAAAGCAAAGGAGATCTTGCTTTCTCCGTTGTTTTTTTTTTTAAAACCTGTCTCGCTATGTTAAATGGGTTTAGCATAGCGAGGCAGCTTTAAAATAAGCAATGGAGATCTCCGTTGCTTATTTTAAAGCTGTCTCGCTATGTTAAACCCATTCAACATAGCGAGACAGTGTTTTAAAAGTAGAGTTATACTAATGGAAAAAAGTCTGGGCGACCGGACCTTTTTCCATTAGTATAACTCGATTTACAATGTGCACGCTGGCCAATCAGCGTGCACGTTTTGGGGGGGGTCATGGTATAATTAACAATAACCACCACCTATTATGCACAATTTATGTCAACGTATGTGCACAAATTAGGATCTTTCAAACACATTTAACAAATGAGAATGACCACACTGTACACATTCCACAGAAAAACAGTTTAATAAATATTTTCAAGTAGCGGTTCTGACTGCATTCCTACCTCCAGAATGGGTGACCCAGCATTAACCAGTCACACCCATTGCCGACTGCCAGCATCTTCAAGACCTGTATTGCTAGCTGTTCCAAGGCCATTTGGTCTGCTGTCAGGGCTTTACCCTCCTTGGCACCACATAGCCAGTTAAGCAAGATCATTGTTCTAAGCTTACTAATGGTTGCCCTTAACAGCTGGTTTCAGAAACCATTAGAATACAGCATTAAACTAATTCTTAAAACTGGGAAAGTCACACAATCAGCAGCCTCTATTATTTTATTTATTAATTTGACATTCGTTGACTGGGTTGGTCCATCTAGGACGACAACCTTTTTCAGTAGAGACGTGGGGAGAAAAGCTCCATTGTTACAAAACATATGCAAGCTCCAAAAATAAAACATTTGCAAGTACACAAAAAAAAACAATGTAAAGAAAGTATGCAATAATAAAACTGATTACAGATGATATATAATTTTGGCTAGCTATGTATACTGAGGTAGGAAGACCAGAAAAAATTGTATTTACAGTAAAGGGAAAGAAAGTTAGTAAGTAAGCATCTGGGTAGCAGTGAAGGAGAGATAAAAGTGCAGCAGTAGTTGTTGAACATTCTACTGGTGAGGAGATTGTAATAGTAAAGGAAGATTTAGGGGTAAGAGTAGGGAAGGGTTTTGCAGGGAAGAAAGGAGGGAAAGCTTGGAAGAAGGTAGTGTTAGGTACTAGTAGGAGAAAAAGGAGCGAGTGATTTGTCTGGAGAGATTGGTTACTCAGGGGGCTGATAACAGAGGCAAAGTTTATGTAAGCTAAGGTGATTTCTCAGTCTTTTTGAATAGAAGTTTGAATGTAATGTTTCATATGTCCATTAAACCTTTATTAAAAAGACTTGAGTAAAGGGTCAGAAGCTACCAAAACAATGTGACTGGTTCATAGGTAATTACTAGGCATACAGTCCAGGGAATTGCCCCAAAGCACAGATATTGAACAAGTCAATTAACCAGACAAACAGCAGGTAAATGAAGGCCAAGGGAACACAGCCTTGTAGCACAGGAAGCATCTTACTAACAACTCAAAGAACTAAACCTCTCTGTCAGTTGGAACCAGAGGCCTCAAACTCACATTCTTGTAATTAGGAGTCTAGCACTCAACCACTACACTGCACTGGCTCATAAAAAATCTGATGTGAAAATAGAACCTACAGACTTCTGATCATCCTGCACCGAAGACAAGTGTGCTATCTGCTGAACAATTGCCAATATTCTGTCTTCATATACATTACTGCGAATGTCTGCTTATTTCTTAAAGAACCAAAATTTGTAAGAAAATGGCTAAAATACCAACGGAGACAATTAAATCACAACAGGCCATAACTACTTCTATATAGAATATATAGATCATTCACAAAATGTATGAATTCAAAGAACAAGACGGAGATCAGATCTACACAAAAATGAAGAGGAGAACAGATAAGAGGAAAAAAAATGTTATGAAAACTTTTTACACCTACATTAAAGATAAGAAATGGACAAAACTCTGGCTGACTCAATAAAAAGGTTTATATAATATATACAAGTTCACCC